>NC_051224.1:38263704-38281204 GCF_015220715.1 Pygocentrus nattereri
AAGAGCGAGCTTCATCTCAGACGCCCTCGATTAGCTAATTCCGGTAGGGAAATGTCAGAGTCTCTAATGACAGATGTCTGTCGCAGATGCCCTGTTCGCTACATAGTGCACTTTGGGAGCATGTAGTTGAAATAGGACTTCCAATGTAGGGAACAGTCATTAGGGGGCGCCATTTCTGTTCCCTATAATACTATTCTGTATAGCTTTCCAAAGTAAGGAATAGTGCTCAAAGGGCCATTTCTGTTCCCTATAATAGCGCTTAATGTAGTGTTCCAATGTAGGGAATAGTAATTGAAGGGCCATTGCTGTTCCCTATAATAGTGTTCTCTAAAGTGCTCCAATGTAGGGAATAGTGATTAGGGGAGTTAATTGCTGTTCCCTATAAGAGTGTTCTATATAGCACTCCAATGTAGGGAATAGTGACTGAAGGGCCGTTGCTTTTCCCTATAATAGTGTTCTATATAGTTTTCCAATGTGGGAATAGTGATTATGGGGGTCATTGCTGTTCCCTATAATAGTGTTCTATGTAGCATTCCAATGCAGGGAATAGTGACTGAAGGGCCGTTGCTTTTCCCTATAATAGTGTTCTATGTAGTTTTCCAATGTGGGAATAGTGATTATGGGGGTCATTGCTGTTCCCTATAATAGTGTTCTATATAGTTTTCCAATGTGGGAATAGTGATTATGGGGGTCATTGCTGTTCCCTATAATAGTGTTCTATGTAGCATTCCAATTCAGGGAATAGTGAGTGAAGGGCCATTGCTGTTCCCTATAATAGTGTTCTATATAGTTTTCCAATGTGGGAATAGTGATTATGGGGGTCATTGCTGTTCCCTATAATAGTGTTCTATGTAGCATTCCAATGCAGGGAATAGTGATTGAAGGGCCATTGCTGTTCCCTATAATAGTGTTCTATAGTGTTCCAATGTAGGGAATAGTGATTATGGGGGCATTTCTGTTCTCTATAATAGTGCACTATATAGTGTTCCAATGTAAGGAATAGTGATTAGGGGGCATTTCTGTTCTCTATAATAGTGCACTATATAGTGTTCCAATGTTAGGAATAGTGATTAGGGGGCATTTCTGTTCTCTATAATAGTGCACTATATAGTGTTCCAATGTTAGGAATAGTGATTATGGGGGGCATTTCTGTTCTCTATAATAGTGCACTATATAGTGTTCCAATGTAAGGAATAGTGATTAGGGGGCATTTCTGTTCTCTATAATAGTGCACTATATAGTGTTCCAATGTAAGGAATAGTGATTAGGGGGCATTTCTGTTCCCTGTTTTAGCAGTTAATGTAGCATTCCAATTTAAGGAATAGTGATTAAGGGACCTTTGTAATTCCCTGTAATACAGTTCTGTATAGTTCTCCAATGTAGGGAATAAGAGAGCCATTTATGTTCCCTGTGATAGTGTTCCAGTTAGTTATCTAATGTAGTGAATAGTGAGTAGTGGGGCATTTCTGTTCTCTATAATTGTGTTCTAGGTAGCACTACAATGTAAGGAATAGTGATTAGGGAGCATTTCTGTTCCCAATAATAAGGTCCAATAGTGCTTTAACGTAGAGAACACTGATTAGGGGGTCATTTCTGTTCCCTGATTATTGTGGTACAATACAGGGTTTTTCTTAAAAGTGCCCTGAATACATAAATGCAACTGCAGAAACTATGAACTATAAAACTATATCTGTCTATTATAACTAGTTTATTATAACATAATTAATAAAAATGTTGATATTGACTGATAATTCCAAAACTCTCCACCTTTCCATCAGTGTATTTATAAACTCCAAAACATAACAATGGCAAAATCTATGACATGGCATAGTGCAGCACACCTGCTGGTGTGACCTAGTTAAGAGGCATGGAGAATTACGCTGGTAAACAAGGAGGTGTGTGAAAGCGAGCTGGTGTCAGGCCTGACTGAGCCTGAGTAAAGAAGACAAAGTGTCGGGCAATAACAGCCTGCTCATTTTCCCTTTAAATGGGTCAGCGCTGCCGTCTGATAAAGCTGCCCAATACAGAGCCCAACATATTCAGATGTATTACTGTATGTCCATATTTGAGGTGATGAGGCTGAAAACGAGACTGTCTCATTGTATCTAACGTATCATTACCTTTACCTCATTAAAGTCTGTCCCCAGAGAAGGTGGCGAGTGTGCATGGTCGGCATGTGGAACCGGAGCTTTCTGTGAGCTACAGTGTTTCCTATCACTGCACAAAAGAAGCTCCATGCTGCCTTTATTGTTGGATGCATTGAAGCCACTCAAATCACAGCTAAAACGCTCATCATTTAATCAGAGTAGCAATAAAAAATTGAATAACGTGTGAAGTATATTCCTTTTTGCATGTGGTAAACAAAATAACAATATGATTTTTCAGCTTTATTGATCATATTCTTTACATGCGTGACTCACAGATCACAGCATGTTAATATCTCTGCACCTTATTCCACGACCTCATGTCCAGAATGAGCGCCGTGTCTGCGCTGCACTGTCCTGTCTGTTTACTGTGTCTAACGTCTGTTTAATTTATCATAATTATTGTTTCTAGTTTAATTTTTTGTCTGCGCATTCTGGTTTTTTTTTTCTGACTTTTTGCTCCTTGTTGCACCGTGTCGTTCCTGGAGGAGCGTAATTTCACTCCACTGTGTACTTGTACATAGACGGAATGACAATAAAAGCCTCTTGACCTACATATCGACATGAACGTAACCACAGCACTGAGAATAGAGAAGAGTGGACTAAAGTCAGAAATGGCTGTTTTTTTGCAAGGAGTTAATGATGTAGAGGAACTGTATTAGACAAACAGAAACACCAATGAGACTACAGATAGATCTCTCTCTCTCTCTCTCTCTCTCTCTCTCTCTTTCCATCTAGGCAGGTACATTCCATTAAAACCACTCAGGAACTAATGTTTCATCATAAATGTGAGAGCAGAACCAACATTTTGCCAATAATTCACCCTCCGGTGAGTCACAGAGCAAACAGAGGCAGCACTCAGCTGGAATCTCCTCCTAATTAATCAATTACAGCTATTAGACAGCCAGGAGAGAGAGAGAGAGAGAGAGAGAGAGAGAGAGAGAGGAGTGGTGGAAAGAGGCTTGAGAAAAGGTGGGAAAGAAAGAGGAAGAGAGGGAGAATTGAAGCAAGGAGGAGGAGAGAGTGCAATAAAAAGGAGCGAGAGAGCAGAGAGAGAAAAGGACTGATGGAGGGAGAGAAAAGGAGAGAGAGAGAGAGAATGATGGAGGTGGGAGAGGACAAGAGAGCGCAAGAGTGGTGGAGAGAGGGTTAAGGAAAATTGAGAAGGAACAGAGAAAAGAGACAGAGAGAGAGAGGGAGGACAGGGAGAGAAGAAAAAAGACAGAGAGAGTGAGAGAGAGAGAAACGAGCAATACAGAAAGAGAGAAAGAGAGATGGAGTGAGAGAGAAGGAAATTAAATTTTGGAAGCATCTAAAAATGGCACCCACATTCATATCATTACAAAGCTGTGCAATACCGGGAACTGAACAAAGACAACGATCTCCTCACTCAGCTGGTCCTGATCGCCACACTGACACTCACTAACACACAATCTCACTCAACACACTCAGGACCGGAAAAACACAACAAATCTGATCAGAATTAACCAAATTACTGCACATCTGAGAGAAAAATACACAAACAAACTCAAACCAAATCAAACAGTACAATGCAATGTTATATGGACCGAAAAAGACAGTAGACAGTGTATTGAAGCAATGACTGACCTTAAAGTGAGACCCACCCTGATGAGGTACAGAATCAGTCAGTACAGTCTGGCTATAGAGACCCACCCTGATGAGGTACAGAATCAGTCAGTACAGTCTGGCTATAGAGACCCACCCTGATGAGGTACAGAATCAGTCAGTACAGTCTGGCTATAGAGACCCACCCTGATGAGGTACAGAATCAGTCAGTACAGTCTGGCTATAGAGACCCACCCTGATGAGGTACTGAATCAGTCAGCACAGTCTGGCTATAGAGACCCACCCTGATGAGGTACAGACTCAGTCAGTACAGTCTGGCTATAGAGACCCACCCTGATGAGGTACAGAATCAGTCAGCACAGGCTGGCTATAGAGACCCACCCTGATGAGGTACAGAATCAGTCAGTACAGTCTGGCTATAGAGACCCACCCTGATGAGGTACAGAATCAGTCAGTACAGTCTGGCTATAGAGACCCACCCTGATGAGGTACAGAATCAGTCAGTACAGTCTGGCTATAGAGACCCACCCTGATGAGGTACAGAATCAGTCAGTACAGTCTGGCTATAGAGACCCACCCTGACAAGGTACAGTCATCACAGTCCAGCTATAGTAACCCACAAGCCCAGGAGATCCTGGCTGCCTCAGTTAATAAAGACCATGCAGCAGCGCAAACTGAATAAAACAGAGACCAAGCTGTGCTTCCTGACAGAGAGCCTGAAGTTCACTGGGATCCACAGAGAGTCCTTTCGAAAAATCAACAACAAACATGCAACGTTTATCAGCCTCTCTAATACAGAGAAATCACCATATTTATTAGGGGAACATAGAGAGTGCTGCACACTCACAGCTCAATACGTCCTGGCCTGTCAGTCTGAGAGGTACACTGAGTGACCACATCACACACACTTCTTCTACTCCATCTATTCTGTTTTTTATCGATTCTTTTATTTATTTCTTTGCAACTCTGCAATTGAAATTCTCCAGTTTTGCAATGTTTAATGTTCAGTGTTTAATGTTTTTGCTAAGTGTTTGCCAACAATTTTAGAATTTCTTAGAATATATTCAGATTTTAAATAGCGATTTTCATAATAGTAGTAATGATTTTTGTCATGTAAAACTCTCAATATTGAATTGAAAAGGAAAGAGAGAGAGAGAGATGGAGGGGGTTTTGTGTGTGTGTGTGTGTGTGTGTGTTACCTGTCTTTGAAGAAGCGGCGGAAGCCGAATGCAATGAGCTTCAGGACGGCCTCGAGCACAAAGGTGCTGGTGAAGAAATAATTACAGTACTTCAGTGTGATCTCCAGGGACTGAGAGGAAGGCAAGAGAGACAGAACAAGAGAGAGAGAGAGAGAGAGAGAGAGAGAGAGAGACAGAGAGAGAGAGAGCACAATGGACACGTGAGTGAAGAAAAGTATACAATATACCGCTCCAGTAAAATACCCTGTAACATTTACTTTGAATGGCTGCCTACTTAAAGACTTTATAACACATGCATATACATAACATTGAATGGCACATTCATAAAGCAATGCTTCAATATAAATATGAACCGCTTATTCGATGAATTACAAGATGTTTCATGAAGCAAATGACATTGATTATAAGGGCCCTTAAACTAATGTAACTTCTATAACATTCTATAACATATAACATTCATAACATTATGAAGCATCAATTCCAGAGATTTAGAACTTATAAGGTTTTATAAGAATTATGACAGCTAGATAGGAACATTGCAGGTGAATTATGTATATTGTATAGGTCTCTTAAGGAGACCCATGTAGCTGTTGACATGAACAATAATTCTACTAATAAATATGTACATATATTCATAGGTATATTCATCAAAATGGGATAACAAGTGCAAAACTTTTCATAGAAGTTTGAAGGCACAGCTCCATAAAACTGAGAGATCTAGGTCTAAAATATTAGAACTTTTTGAGTATTAAATTATTAAACATTAGCATATACTTCTTCATCAAACAATTTAAATTTATAATTTAAAATTAGAATTTTAGTATTTAGAACCATTTTGCCAACTGTGTTTCCCACACTGTGGAATTAGACCTCTGCATTTAACCCACCAATGCAGCGAAACACCCACATACATGCACACTAGTGAACACACACACATACTAGTGGGCAGTGAGCACACTTGCCCAGAGTGGTGGGCAGCCCTATCCACGGTGCCCAGGGAGCAATTGGGGGTTAGGCGCCTTGCTCAAGGGTACTTCAGTTATGGACTGTCAACCGAGGGGATCAAACCAGCGACCTTCCAGACCACGACTGTCCCCATGTCTTTATATCATCCATGTCTTTATACCAATGAAACATTCACAGTGCTGGTGGAAAAAGTAAGTGACCCTTGGATTTCATAACTGGTCGAACCTCCTTTGGCAATAATAATCTGAAGCAAACGCTTGCAGTAGCTGCAGATAAGACCTGAGAAAATGTCCAAGAGGAATATCGGCTCATTCCTTCGTGTAGAACTGGATGTCTGGAGTGCACTGCTCTCCTGAGGTCATATATCTGCAGAGTAGGCACATTTTGTTTTGAGGCCATTCAGTAATAGATTTACTTTGATGTTTAGGGTCATTGTCCTGCTGCATTACTCAGCTTCTACTGAGCTTTAGCCAGCAAACAGCCACCCAACATGATCCTGTACACTCTTAGCAATGATGCTTCTTCAAGGGTTCTATAGAAAAGAAAATGAGCTCTTTACATGATCAAAACGTTCTTTACAAAAAGTTCTTTAGATTGTACTGTAGGTGGTTCTATATCAAACAATTTTGAAGATGTTAGCACCAAAAGGGGTTCTTGTATTGTTAAAATGTCAAGACAATTGTTACAATAGAAGAGCCCTTTTTGGTGCTACACAGAACCATTTTCAAAAAGGTTCTATATAAGACCATCTACAACACATTCAGTCATGAAAGACCAAAAAAAATTAATAATAATAATCAAAAAAATGTTTTAACAGTGCAAAGTGTGTGGGATACCTTGCTAAACTTAAAAAAGTTTTAAAATTCATTTTTCACTTAATGTTGGCAATCGGTCAAGGTCCAGATGCAGCTCCAAATCATGATGCTACCTCCACCATGCTTTACTGTTGGGCTGATGTTGTCATGTTGGTGTGCTGTACCCTTTTGATGCCATGCTTGGTGCTGTGTGCTCTACCTGTACAATCCAACCTTAGTATCATCTACAAAAGATTTTTCCAGAAGCATTTTGGAGTGTCAAGGTGCATCTCTGGCAAACTTTAGTAGATTTTGTGGGCGCAGCGGCAGACTCTCATTGGTAGACTCATAATTTCAGACGTTAATTAGTTACAATGATATATTTCAAGCTTTTAACTGTTACTCTAAGATTCTTCACAGAACATTCTGCGTTGTGCCTTTGAAGTGATCTTGACTGGCCACCAACATCCAGGGTGAATAGACACGGCACTAAACCATCTCCTGACTGAAGATGATCAGGAATCTCTCTTTTAACAGAGCATGGTTTACATCAGCAGATGCCTCTTTGTGAATTTCAAACTCTTGAGTGGTCAAAGTAGCTGTGACCCACACTTCCTATCTTATTTTATTGATCGGACAGTTTTTTATCTCCTGACTCTAATTAACTTTTAGAATTCATTAGCCAAGGAGTTCACAGACCTTTTCCAACCTACACTGTGAATGTATAATGTATTCAAGACAGACGAGAACAACACATTATTTTCTGTGTTATTAGTTGTAAAATGTTGTATTTCCTCTTAAATGAAGACAAGACCATATTTTAATATGACTTTACACATAAATTCAATCAAATAGATTCCAAAGGGTTCATGTGCTTTTTTTTTCCTGCCACTATATATTCAGATGCTTAAAGTTTGTGATACAGTGTCCACAGAGGCCACAATGAGCTTACATGAGGCTGGTTGTAATGCTCCAGAGACATGGTCACCACATTAACACAGATGATGAAGGTGATGAAGAGGTCCAGGTAGTGACTGGTGCACAGTGTGTGGATCATCAGGCGGGCGTGGCTGTAGCTGGCATAATATGGCAACTTTTGGGCTTCTGAGAAACAATAGAGAGAACAGAACAGTTTGGATTGAACACAGGATGTGCAATATATATTCATGTACAGCACTGTGCAAATGTCAAAGACCACCCTTCATTTATTTCATTTACAGTCAAAAATGTATTTCTTTTTCAGGTTCTCAGGAGATAAGAAAAGAGAAGGTCTAAGGAAAATACATGAAAAAAATAGAGCTAAAAAAGTTTAATTGGAGTTTCTAAAACCTGAGTTAAAAAAAAGATGTAGAAAAATAAGAAGAATGGAACCTCTAACAACCATGCAAGACCATGTAGCCCACCAAAACTGTCCCCTTACACGGATCCAAAGTTTTATTACTTTATTTCTATAAGTCCCTGCATTTACTGATTACATTTACGGCATTTGGCTGACGCTCTTATCCAGAGCAACTTACAATTTTATCATTTTACACAGGTAGACCAAGGTGGTGTTGGGAGTCTTGCCCAAGGACTCTTATTGGTATAGTGTTTGCCCAGGTGGGGATTGAACCCCAGCCTACAGCATAGAAGGCAGAGGTTTTAACCACTACACTATCCCAACCACCTGTTTAATAAGCCTTAGTATTTTAGTAATTCAACCCCTTAAAATCTTTACATAAAATCTGTACTTTCTTATTACATAAGCCTGGGATTTTAAGGGGTTAAAATATAGAGCGAACCATGAAGCTGAAGCAGAGATTTTCCAACAAAGTGATAGCAGCATGTTACAAACACAATAGGCATTGTAGGCCGCCAGACTTCCATGCTTTGACATTTCACACAGATTCAGAGTCTGATTCCTGCCAGAAAATAAAAGCTTGAACCCTTAAGATTCCAGGCTTATTACATACTAAGTTATTCGCAGGGTATAGAAGTGTGTGATAAAACTTTAGACCGCTGGTGAGCCCTGGTCTTTGACTGGTTAAAAATATGAAAAGAAGCGTGAGCCTCCTGCTGCCATTGGGTTGTTTACACCCACACAGCCCTAATTAAGCGCAGACATTTTTCTAGCGCTTCACTCCATTTGGTTATGGCATAAGAATGTTTTTCCAGATCTGACTTTGGTTAATTATCAAGTCACATACCTTTTTGAATCACTAAAGGTTTGCAGTCAAGTTAAAATTTTAAAAGAACAGAATGCAGTATATTCTGACTCCACACTGCAGTTAAATGAATAACAATAAAGTTAAATTTAATAATAAAGTATGATCTTTGATTTTGAAAAATATACAGAAATGTACATACTTCTACATGCATTTTAAGATTGAAATGAGCAAATCTGTAATTTTTGAGCCAACACTTGTGCTCAAACAAACATATCGCTGTTGCTGGAAGAAAACCTCAAATCTCCAAAATAGTAACTTTACAGGAGAAGGAAAAAACCTACTTTATTTGTAATGTAAGTCAATGGAACCAGACTTTTTCACAATCATGTTAGGTCATTTTTTTTAGCTTATTCATCATGAAATTTACATACAATGTAAAGGGCATAATGTATTTTCAAATTATGTCAAAAACTGAAAAAAGTCAAAAATGGAGATACAAGGTTTTCTTCTGACATTAGTGATATGTTGGCCGCAGTTAAAAATTTTAGATCAGGGGTAAGAACAGCCATTTTGCCCATTCAACAGAAATCAAACCACCTTGGAAGCCGCAACATTTTATGTCTATTTTTTTTCCAGACTTACTTTGCTCTGCTTCAAGCTTTAGATCAGCTATAGCCATTTTCTCGCATCTCCGGCAGGAAACCTTTCCGCAAAAGTGGAATATTTTCTTGTAAAACATCTCTCCGTTTTCTACTTTTTGCGAGGCTGAATTCAGCTTCTCGTTTGCCAGCTTGAACCTCCCATTTCAACTTAATGTAACTGCTGCACCATTTAAGGTGGAACAGGAAAAGTGGAACAAGAAGCGGGCGAATGAGAAACTGACTGCAGTTACGTGACTTTTTAGTGTTTTGCAGTTTCTCGTTGCAGATTAAACATATCAGAAAACCAGCTGGAATGATTTTTAAATGCAAATAAGTCCATTTGTCTCCAAATTATTACTTAAATCTCTCTCTTTGCTGTATCGTAGCTACTAGCTGGGCGAGACTGTTGTCTGTGTTGCTATGGTGACCAGCCGTCTGCGCTGATCTTCAGGGTTAAAGGGTGAATCAGCAGTTCTACATTAACTCCAGTGTTTAAGACCATTTACTGTTAAACTGTGTTGAAGGATCAGCAGAGCTTTATTTTACTGTAGAGGAGGATTATTTTATTATTACCTACTGATCTGATTCAGCTGTGGAGCCACAACAGGGCAGTAAAAGAGCCGCATGTTGCTGACCCCTGGGCTAGATGTACATCAGTCTTCTGCCTCTGACAGCTTTGGAAGAGTGAACCTTAATTGCCCAATGTCCTTTAATTACTGTGGCTAATTTTTTAATCAGGCTATCCAACTCTATCTCTATTGCTGTCCCCCACCCCCCCTCTTACTCCGTCTCTTCTTCTCCATGCGGCGGAGTCTTTTCTCCTCTCTCCTCTTGGCCTCCTCCACCTCCTGGTGTTGCCGACACTTGTGGAAGTTCTCCACCACCACGCCTACGAACATGTTCAGCACGAAGAAGCTGACGATGAGGAGGAAAGAGATGAAGTACAGCAGCATCCATGGGTTGTTGTTGGTGATGGGCTAATGGAGGAGCCAAGGAAGGAGAGAACAGGGGAGGGTAGGGGTGATGAGAAAGAAGGGAGAGAAAATAGAGGAGAGATTACTGAAGAACAGTGGACATGGTGGGGGGTGGGGTGTATTTGATCAACTGAGGTCAGGAAAGTAATTTTCTCAAAAAAGTAATGGCGGCAGATGATGATGGAAATTGGTCGAATTACAGCGAAATGAATTCGGGCATCTGTTATTCTGCGAGTTAGCAGCACGGGGTGGAGCGGAGCAAAAGAAAGAAGTGAATCTAAATCAGCTCATTGTAAAACATGGGCACGTTTAGCATGGTCTGCTGGACGCCTGCTTCATTACTTTTAGGAGTTGCTGTGACCACAGGAGAGGCAGCTCAATGGAAGAGAATTACACACACTGTTTAGTGAGGTTTCAGGGCATATAAATAGTCACCCCACCCCTGCACTGTTCCAATATTTGATTTGATTTTATGGTTTCTTGCTTTGCTCTCTGCAAAATGCAGCGGTCACTCATTATGACTAACTGCAGTGTTTTGCAGGGAGGATTAGCAGGTATAAGAAATGCATGGTGCTCACTCAGGCATTTAGGAGTTAGGTGGATATAAGGGGTCCTGTACAAGTAAATGCATCATATGTGCTAGGACTGTACAGCCAGGGTTGCAGAGCTGATGGAATTAGGTATGATACAGCTTCTAAAGATCTCAGTTAACTGTTCTAGGTGTCAGTATTTGAGTACTGAAACCACTGTCCAGATATCTGTGTGATAGATAGAAAGTCGAGTCCAAGTTGGGTCTCAAGTCACTGGGATTCAAGCCTGAGTTGAATCTTGGGTCATTGGTGAATAAGTCCAAGTCAAGTCTTGAGTCACTGGGGTTCAAGGCCAAAATGAGTCTTGAGTCTCTGGGGTTTGAGTCCAAGTCAAGTCAGAAGACACTGGGGTTTGAGTCCAAGTCAAGTATTGAGTCATTCTTGTTTGAGTCCAAGTAAAGTGTTGTGTCACTGGGGTTCAAGCCCAAGTTAAGTCTCAAGTCACTGGTGTTTGAGCCCAAGTCAAGCCTCGAGTCACTGGTGCTCAAGCCCAAGATGAGTCTCGAGTCTCTGGGGTTTGAGTCCAAGTCAAGTCTGAAGTCACTGGGGTTTGAGTTTAAGTAAGGTGTTGTTTTTGTGTTCACGTCAAGTGTTGAGTCAATGGGGTTCAAGCCAAAGTTGAGTCTTAAGTCACTGATGTTTGAGCCCGAGATGAGTGTTAAGTCTATAGGACTTGGGTTCAAGTCAAGTCTCAAGTTACTGGGGTTTGAATCCAAGTTGAGTCTCGTGTCATTGGTGTTTGAGTCCATATCAAGTCTTGAGTCACAGGGTTTTGAATCCAGGTTCATTCTCAAGTCACAGGGGTTTGAGCCCAAGTTGAGTCTCAAGTCACTGAGTCCAAGTCAAGTCTCGAGTCACTCATGTTTCGTTGTGCAAGTAAAGTTTTGAGGTGCTGGTGTTTGAGCCAGAGCTGAATCTTGAGTCAAGGGGGTTAAAATCCAAGTCAAGTCTCACATCACTGGGGTTTGAGCCTGAGGTAAGTCTCCAGGTACTGGGTGCAAGTTCAAGTCAAGTCTCAAGACAAGTCTTGAGCCACTGGGTTTACAGTCCGAGCTGAGTGTAGAGTCACTGAGCTTCGAATCCATGACGTTTTGAGTCACTAGGGTTTAAGTCTGAGGTTCCTTTGAAATTCTGAGATGCAATAAAAGTAAAGTCTGAGTCGCCGGGTTCTGAGTCGAGTCTTGAGTCTCTTGGATGCGAGTCCAAGTCGACTGTGGTATGTTGAGTAGAGATTTTTAGGTCAGTCTCATTACTATTTGCAGGCACTGCGTTGTACACAAGTAAACCCTCCTTAACAAAGTAAAGCTTAAAACTTGTCTGGTTCAGCATGGATTCAAATAATGAACCTGTCTTCACAAGAAAACTCGTCAACCTAAAGCACAAAACTGGACGCAGTAAATACAGCGCAAAATAAGCTATTACGCTATCAGACACTGGCTATCCAAACTAGTCATGCTAGTCAGTCATTTCAAGCTGTTTTCCTTCTTTCCTTTAAACACCAGACTGAAGCTTTTTCTATGATGAAAGTCTTGTTGTTTGAAGTCGTATTGAACCTGATGCTGCTGTAAGCAACAGCAGAACTCAATGGACCTCTTGACCACAGCAAAACTGGCAGGCATTGTCGTAAGAGTCACGTCGCAATTTGGTACACATGCAACCCGAGCGTTACTCGTGTCCAAGTCACTGACTCCAATCCCCATCTCTGATATATTATCCTCCAAGACAGTAACAAAGCACAATGAGCATGCTTTCCAGGACATGCTGCCCATGATCTATGCATAACTGGGCTAAAGTTGCACCTCTATTTCCATTCAGCAGAAGGTTTAGGATAGTGTTGCATTAATAAACGTTGAATACAGTGATATGCTTGTAGAAGTTTTTAAAAACACAGGCCAAACAAGACCAAAGTTTTGGGTTGAAAACTCTTGATCCCTGTTGATTTTTTCATGGCCGAGACGAAACCCCTTGTTTTTGTGCTTGTGGCGGCAGAACGAGTGTTTGCACTCAGGATTGGATGTTTACAGACTTGTCGTTTTCTGTCAATGCCGTTGGATAATTTATGATACAAAGAAAAGAAATGGTTTATTGATGGACTTCTTGAGACGTGGTCCACATCTGGAATCCTGTGTGTTGGGACTGGAGGCTGGGTTTTGGTACAGTTTGTTGTACATTAATGAACTCGGCTTTTTGGAGTTTAAGTATGTTTTGGAGTTTGTTATAAATTCAACCTTAGACGTCTACAGTTACTTTTAAGGTCAGGCTCCATGCTTGATTTATTTATTTGAATTAAGATCATCCTTAAAGTAAATCTGACCACTTCAACAGTGTCTTTTGTCATGTTACGGATGATTCATCATGTCATAAAATAATTTAAAAAAAAAATTTCTTAAATTTTCCAAAATGTAATGACTTTAGTCCCACCTCTATAATGTCCTCTGATTTTTTTTGTACATCAACATGCACCAGTGGATGGGGCAAAATAATATTAAACAATAATACCATTTTTAACCCCCTACATCTGTACATATTAACAGAAAATGCTCAGCCAACTCAGCGACCCTCCCTGGAACTGAGAAATGCATGCAAATACATCACAGTGTGAAAGAAACTGTGTAACTCTTTCTGATTCATACTGACTTTAAATGCAATTATTATGCATAATTACACTATGCAATGGCTGTGTAATGAATTATGTGCATTTGATATACATTCTGTTTCCACAGGTTTGAGTGGCTTCTGTTTATTATCAACTCAAAAAATGACAGAAAAGTTTTGGACAAATTTTCAAGCAAGACAATAACTTCATACTAAAATTCAAATCATAATAAAATATCTTCTCTTCTACTTATAAACACAAAAGTCATATGGATTGAAAGTTTAGAATCGGCACTTTTTACACATTTTCAATGAGCTACAGGTTTCTATAAGCTGCAAATGAAAAACACGAGATAAAACTGCGGCGTGGCTTTTTACATCATGTAAGGACTAAAGACCAGGAGAGCTGAAGAAGGACAGACTATACCTGCTGGTCCACTGCCACTGCATCTAGGCCGTGGTACATTATGTTAACCCAGCCATCCTTTGAAGCCAGTACAAAGAGGGACATCAGTGCCTGCAATGGGAAGAACATACACATAATGTGGTAAATACACTGAAAAATATGAAGAGGAATTCATGCCAAGTTGAAAAGCATCCCCTAAAATGGAAAAACGTGATATGCAATGCACACATGGCATTACTTTTCCCTAGTAACAGGCAGAATATGTCCCAAAATGAAAAGCAAAATCACTATTACATTGTTTTAATATTGCTCGAACTCATTGCAGTTGCATTTTACAAACCTTGCACTTAAACACCGAGTGACTAAATGATTTCCCTGGTTTTATTACTGTAAACATGGTTACTGGAATCCATTTTTTGTTCACTTTCAAAGATTCGTATTTTATTGGCAATGATGACAACAATTTATAGTATGATGTCCTATGACTCCTGTATTCATAGTGCTTTATAATTGCATTTATAAGGCATTATATGGTGTACATAATACTAAACAAGCTGGCGTTAACCAAGTATCAACTTGTATAATTGTCCATTATTAGCTATAATAACATACACAACACTTTATAAAATAAGGGTATGTCACTTTATAACATCAGGTTTCATAAAACAGTATAATATCTCTTCATAGCACACTGTAAGCACAGAAAATATCATAACAAAAAACTAGCATATTTTATTTGCATGACACCTATAGTAAGTAGACGAACACAGATAAAACAGAGTGAAGGACACAGCACCTTGTCACGAATGGCCCCTCCCGGTCCTCCACGTGCTTTTGTTTTGATACTTCCCTGTCCTGCCCCCTTGTTTCTTGACTCCACCCTTGATTGTTCTCATTTACATTACATTTGTGGCATTTGGCTGACGTTCTTATCCAGAGCGACTTGCAATTTGATCATTTTTACACAGGTAGGCGAAGGCGGTGTTAGGAGTCTTGCCCAAGGACTCTTACTGGTATAGTGTAGGGTGCTTGTCCAAGCAGGGATTGAACCCCAGTCTACAGTGTAGAAGGCAGAGGTGTTACCCACTACACTAACCAACTGTCTTGTTAACCCTCATTGTTTCCTGGTATCTAAGCTCTGTATTTTCCCCTGTTAGTTTGCTGGTCTTTGTTTGTCTTTGCATGGGATTGTTTGGTGTTTGTTCTTCTGGTCTCCGTTATATTTCATAGTCTCTGTTAATGTGTTTAGTCTGTGTTTCTTTTAGTTATGTCTATCCCTCGCTCTATCCATGCTGGCTGTCTGACCCTGGACTGTCATGATCCTGAGAATGGATTTGCCCTTAATAAATCTCTCTTCTCTCAGCGTATGCGTCCGCCTCATCATCGCTCCCCGACGTTACACACCTCCACACTTTCACTCCCCGCGGGTTCAGCCCAACACCACATGTGTAATATAAATGTGGGGGGGGTGAACAGAGTGAAGACCCTGAAAATGGGTTATTTTATATGTTCTTCACAGAAAATGAGCAAAGTCTGAGAATCTGAGGCTGAAATAATAATAAATCACATCTTTTGGTAAACATTGAAAATGAGTCCCACAGACCTGAAAACCACACAGGGGCTAACCCACATCAGTTTGAGCCTCCCTTGCACATTTAAATCGGGTAAATTTGGTGCAGATATGTGACACGACACATAGACAACAGCATAGAAAAGCATGGAAAACGTTATACAGCTGCAACTGGAAGTGACTACAGCAACTCTGACTGAGAGTCTTTGATGCTACATGAAAGGCCAGCTGTGGTGAAAACATAAATAACAAACTAACCTGGCCCAGATTGTCAAAGTTGTACTTGTGATGGACCCATTTGTAATTGGCGAGCAGGCAGTCGGACTTGTTGGTGATGTTTTTGACGTCCAGGCCCAGGCAGTAGAAGAACTTGCCTTTGAAAAGCTGCCGAGGCAAAACAGCACACATCGGCATGTCATTCACAATCACACGTCACATTTCTTTCCCCCAAACAACCCACAGCAGGTTTACTAGCGATGCCAGGAAACCGAAATGGACAAAACATGATGGGCAAGAAG
This sequence comes from Pygocentrus nattereri, assembly GCF_015220715.1. Classification (NCBI taxonomy): domain Eukaryota; kingdom Metazoa; phylum Chordata; class Actinopteri; order Characiformes; family Serrasalmidae; genus Pygocentrus; species Pygocentrus nattereri. Next base: position 38,279,836 of record NC_051224.1, read on the forward strand.
AATTAATGCAGCACAACGGAGATGCATGAGAAGAAAAATGAACAAAAGAGCTGGGAGAAACCCAGAAGCATAAGCAGCACTACAGATTAGGAGAGTGGAATCTGTCTGGGAGAGAAAGACAGGGAGAGATAAAGGGAATGGCCTGAGAGAAGGAGATTCGCTGGTGCACCTGAACTCCGAGGATGCCGAAGATGATGAAGAAAGCGCAGCAGATCAGCACGATGTTGCCGATGGGCTTTAGAGAGGTGATCAGAGTTTCCACCACCAGCTTCAGGCCTGGAGCCCGACTGATAACCCTGAGGAAAAAGAAAAGAATATGAAAACAATTCCCAGCCTGGCTTATGGGAAGAATCTAAACTGACCCCTGTGCTGAAACTGCAAATACAGAAATCAACAACTGGGGCTTCTGAGGGGCAAAACTTTCTAAGCATTGGCCATATCATCAGGAGATCATGAGTTAGATCACTGGTGATGCTACAACCATCAGTGGCCAAGAGTCCAAGACAGCACAATTAGCCTCACTCTCTCTGGGGGGGTAAGATGGCCAGTGCAGACAGTGCAGGTGTCTTTTAGTTGATGTAACAGTACTGGCGGTTGGGACTTTCCTCTGAGTGCGTTGCATTAGTGGAAAAGATGTGGTGGCACTTCATAGGTCTCAGAGGAAGCCTGTTCTAGACATCGCCCCCCAGTGCTGGTGGTATCATGTGATTGGAGGAGTCCTAACTAGTGGGTGGAATTGGATATGGCTAAATTGGGAAGAAAATTGAGGGGGAAAAAAATCAACAGTTAGGGGCAAAAATGATAGCATGTGTTTCCTTACATTTTTATTTTTGTTCTTAACTGAATAGAAATTTAATCTATACAGAGCAACTATAATTTGTATATTTTCTACTGCTGGGATTAGAAGTTAAGACTCAAACCAAAGTCTTGCAAGAAATCCACCCAGAGACTTTGGCTTTGTCCCACTTTAAGTGATTAAAATCTGCTCCCAGAGAAGTTGGTGAGCACGCATGTCCACGCTGGTCAGTAAAATGGACGAGCACGTGGACCTGGAGCTTTCTGAGTGTTTTCTATCTCTGTATAAAAGAAGCTCCATGCTGTCTTTATTGTTGGATGCACTGTGGTAGTATGGCATGCGCCCATCACTCAGAGCAAGGCCGAAGCTCGGTTAGGATGGCAGGGAGAGGAGAACCATGCATAAGGCTGGGAGGTGGTGCGTAAATCCCGAACACGGCGGGAGAAGAATGTCAGCTGCCAGAGAAGGGAAGACGTTGACAGCCACGAGAGGCATGAAGGCGGGATGCGAGCCTCAATCTCCGCCGCTGGGCCCTGCCTCTTCTACAGCGAGGCCACTTCACTACACTTCACG
>NC_051224.1:38283704-38391204 GCF_015220715.1 Pygocentrus nattereri
TCACGAGTGATGAATAAATCATGGCTCAGTGAGGGTGGGCAAACCGCTCACGCTCAGGACGAAGCGAGCGAGCGTCTGAAGGTGAGCGAGTAATCCGAGGAGAAGTGGTATTACACGCTGTATGTAAGGTCTGACAGGTCCGTCCCTCATCTGCCCCGCTGCTTAATAATTGATTGGTTTGCAGAATGGGTGGCCTACATGTGCCGAGTGCACACAGCTGAATGGATGCAGCCTGCTGGAGACTGCGCCTCTGAGAGGACACTGCCTCTAATTAATACCAGTGCTTAATTGCTCATCATGAGAGAGGTGGAGAGTACTCCCCTCCAGCCTTGAGAGGATGTGAAGAGAGAGTAATTGTGAAAATGAAACAAGAGCAATCGCATTTAGGCTGCCTTTAGACGGTTAAATTTCCGTGCAACTACTTGTGGCTTGCACGCAACAGTGCAACTTGACAGTTACAATAAGCAATTCAAAATGAGCCGAAGTTACATTAATGTAATGGTCAGTCCTTAGTGATTTCCTGAGTGTCCATTGGTCAAAAAATGTAGACTGACAGACGAATTTACCAGTTCCACGCGGTGAAAGGCAGATGATGTGTATCTCAGCCCCTCTTAATAGGCTCATAACTCCGGAAATGAGTCATGGTTGACATGCAGGCGTGTTTGTGGACTAAAGAGGGTTAAGCATGGAAATGAGTGCTCATAGTTCTATATAGAACCATTGTCTTCACTAAACAACCCTTGAAGAAACATCTTGTTTAAGACAGTATGGTAACACTTTCTATGAATGCATTATACGTATAAACACATTCATAACATTATAATGTATTCATAAGGCATCATAAACATGGCTATAAATATTTATAAAAATGCATTGCACATTATAGCCATGTTTATTATGCATTATAAATTGGCAACATAATATATTATAAGTACTGTTCATAAAAAATTATAAGCTGTATTTGTCCAGTCTAACTAAAGTGAAGCGTACTGGACTAAAGCCTCCTCCAGGGTTAAGACTGAGGCTTCAAGTTGAAGTATTTACTGAAGGATTTACTGAAACACTAAAACACAATAAAGCTCATTACAGGCTTCAAATGTCTGAGTTTAAACTAGAGCAACATCAGAGTTTCACCCAATGTGGGAAAGTCAATGTTCACCACTGTTAATGTGCACCACCGTTAGCCTGGCACTGACTTAACACTGCATATCCAGTAGAATGATAGCAGAAATTAGCATTACTGTAGTACTGTAGTTTTACAGAGTAAAGGGCATAAAAAGACTTTGTATGTGTCTTTACTTCACTTTTGACGGTATAACATGTTATTAACACTACTTATAATATATTATAGTAGCAATTCATAATGTATAATATAATAACATGGCTATAAGTGTAATTCAGTGTACTTCATTTTTATAAACATTTATAACTATGTTTGTAATGCCTTATGAATGCATTATAACATGTTATAAATATGTTTATAGACGCTTACAAATGTAACATTCATGGAAAGGGTTACTCGGAGTACTTACAAACACAAACGTGGTGTGGATTGAACATGTAGAATCTGCACTTTCCAAACTATTTCTCAGCTTGAAGAGACAGAAACTCTTTATATGAAATGACATATGCATGTTTTTATCACCAGTGTAAAGGCTGAAAGAAGGAAGATTTGGAGAATATCCATGTGCGATACCTTCAAATCTAACTTTCATTTAGCATAAACAAACATTCAGAGAACATTAACCACAGAGCTGCGCAGAGCGTCAACACTCTCAGTGATCTATCGGACAAATATCTCCAGATGAGCAGATGAGCTTTCAACACTGTTACCCAGAGATGATAACCTCAATTTATAATAACAAACATGATTCTAAAGCAGTGCCAATGAGTCGAACCGTCACAGAGCTGACACAGGACCAGCAAAACAACATCGATTCTAAGACTGAAAGCCTGGCTGCTCAGTTAAAGCACAGAGACCCTGCCAAGACTGTTTACACTGAGGCACTATGCTTTTCTGACAGTGTTGAAACCAACAGCATCACGGCGACATGCTGGGAGAACAAGAAAATCATAAATATCATAAATATCACATTTACCTTCAACGTCATCTCAGCCACGAAGATAGCGGTGAAGATGTAATTAGAGATGGTGAGGAAAAGCCTCTCCTACACAGACAGAGAGAGAAAAGACAGAGAGAAGGAGTGAGAGAAAGAGAGAGAAAGCAAGTGAGAGAAAGAGCGAAAGAATGAGAGAGAGACAAAGAGAATGAGAGAGATGGAAAGTGACATAGACAGATGGAAAAAGAGGAACAGAAAGAGAGGGAGAGAGAGAAATGAGACAGAAAGGGACAGAGAAAGAAAGGGTGAGAGACAAAAATGAGAGAAAAAGAGAGTGAGAGAAAGAGATGGAGGAAGAGAAAGAGAGACAGAGAGAAAGAGGGGAGAAAGAGCAAAAGAGAAGAGAGAGAGAGAGAGAAGGGAGAGAGAAAGCAGGGAGACAGAAAGAAAAGGCGAAAAAAGACAGAGAATAAGAAAGAGAGAGAGAGAGAGAGAGAGAGAGAGAGAGGTAAAATTATTAATATAAATTATTCATAATATTATCATTATTAAACCATCTTTAGGTAGAGGAGGGCAACAGCAATAACCTTTTCCATTCATGACCAATAACAACAGGGATGAAAAAGTCACTGACCCTTCAAAGGGGCAAAGAGCAAAACACTGACCTTAAGTTATGATTATTAAAAAACCAAAGCATTAAATGAACACATGTTGACATGAATCATATCTGACGTGAAACATCTTTGACACACTCACATCCAGAATACTGAAGGGGGGCGGGAGGGGGGCTGCCCTGCTGTAAGTAGAGGTCTGTTACTCGACCTGAGACCACCAGAGCCCCACGAAACATTTGGTTTCAGGCTTGAAAAATCAGGCAATTTTCAAGCTATATCATTCCACTGACTTACAATGAAATTGATTTCTCCTGTAAAGTTACAATTTTGGAGATACGAGGTTTTCTTCTGACTGCAGCGTTACATATATAAGTATAGTCTGTTGCTATGTTCAGAATAGCTCTGCAGTTTGAGGAGGATGAGTTGGGTTGGTGGAAAGGTCACAGTAGATCAGTGGTCGCCAGCCCTGGTCTTGGAGATCTACCTTCCTGTAGAGTCTGGTTCCAACCACAATCTGCCTGCCTGCTCCAGCTAATCAACCTCCTCAAAAGTCTCTGACTGGGTGGCTCAGGGTTGGGTAACAGCTTTGAAGCAGGTTGGAACTCTGTAGGAAAATAGATCTCCGCTAGGAGGGTTGGTGACCATCGCGGTAGATGTTTCCTCTTGCATGTTCAGCCTTTCTACAGGAGCAGCAGTAACAAGAGGAACTTTAGTAAAGCAGGGCTAACAGTTGATCAGAGAAGGCTGTTCTCTGACATGGGTATGATTCCACAACAATATACATTAATAAATTATGTTAGTGTACTCCAGTTTCTCCTAGCAATACATCACTCAATCTGGTCTGGGGCTCCAGTGTAGCAGTATTAGACAGGCCTGGTCAGGCAGGGTCAGGTCTGAAAGTTGCCGGTACAGGTCAGGTTCAGGCTCGGGCTTCAGTTACACATTCATGCAGATCTCTACCTGTATTTATTGAATGTATATGTGAAGTAATATTCATTGCTCAGGCTTACCAAACTGCCCTGAAGGATTTTGGGCCTCTCCAGAGCCACAGTGATGCAATTCGAGAAGATGAAGGCTAGCACCACATAGTCAAAGAGCTTATGGGCTATAATAGACTGACACATCAGCCTGAACCTGAGAGAGGGAGAGAAAGAAAGACAAAAAGAAAGACAGAAAGAAAGAAAATGATGAGAATAGAGATGGTTAAAGTCGACCAGAAATAAAAAACGGTCCTCTTCTTGCCTTTTCCTATAATCTTTCACCATGGCAGCCTTAAAAGTTTGCACTTACATGCATTTCTCAAATAGCATTGAACTGACAAGACATCAGAATTCACCCGGGCCCTGATGACAACTGCAAGAGTTGGTGGGAGGGTGGGATCTGAATCCCGGATGCCACAGCGGGATGCAAGTGACGGCAGGAGAAGGACGTCAGCCTCCCGAGAGGGGATGACAACGCTGATGGTGGCCACAAGCATTCATGTTACCAATACCAGTATGTGGTGGCCAAGTACCTTCACTTTGCTGGGTATATAGTGATGTCATCAGCAATCTAGTTCTCTCTATACATATGTATCTATGGTTATAACTCTCCTTAAGCAGGTGGTCTCTTTAAGACCTCAACAGAGCCTTGCATTAGCACCCTTTACAGCTGACATAATATTTGGTTCCTAAATGGTCACTATTAGTGCTTTATGATCAGGATTTCCAGCATCCATGGCAGGTTGTAGTTGACTGAGATGACATCTAGAGGGGCGCCCAAGCGTGATAAAGCTTGTGGACCTCAATGGCAGGGGCAACATAAAACACATGGCGCGCTAGAGGGCATTTGTGTAGGATATGGGCCGAAGGGGGAGAGCTCATGCCCACTGGGGTGCCCTATCTGTGCATGTTAGCTATATTAGATTTGTAACTCTGGTGCAAAACTACAGGCAAATCCAAAAACTCCAGATGTATCTTGGTGAATGGGAAAACTGTGTAAATTAGATATCTTTTCCCAAACTATCACTTTCACCTGCTGTTAATTCTGCATTTCTCACTCAAATCCAGATAGGTTGACCTTAATGGGTCAGCTCACATGGACACACTGTATATTTAAGGCATGTCCTTGTTTATTGACCTGAATGCTGTTTTCAAAAACAGTGGGCCGACACAGGGGGGGAATTACTGTCTACTATCTCACTGACGCCAATCAATATCCTAATCAAGCCAGTCTCTAAAGCACTGGCAGACCATCACGACCATTGATCTGCTGTGTGTGTGAGATGAGAAGACGTTCGTATACCTGCAGCACAATCTGAGCCCTAAAAGAAAGCTTTCCGATGTGTTATAGTCAAACTAAATGGCTTAACTTAGCCAAGACAGTCTGTCTGGATCCAGCAAGACTCTATTGAGTGTATATAAATAGCATCACTTATTGTAAGCGAGTTCAATACTGTGTAAAACCAAATCCATGGGAGACAATTACTCCTCTTGCACCGCAGCAAGTTTATATATGGGTATTTTAAGTATGCAATGACACATCAATGTCAACATCTCAGTTTTCTTTCTCGTTTCATGCTTGTTTTAACCATTTCAGATCCCCACACTAGGGTCATCTTTGAGTTGTCTGGGCTTTATAATCCCAGGGCCCTATACTGGTGTTTTCAGAGTCCTATATGTCCAGTTCCCAATGTTTCCTAGGCTATATGTTCCCAAGGCAGTTTGTTCCCAGGCTGTATATTCCTAAAGCCACATGCGTGGGCATATGGTCTCATGGTCCCGGGCTTTAAGCTCATGTTGGATAACACACAAGAATGGAAATATATTTTGTGCCAAGCACTGGTAAGGCCTTATGTACCCAGGGCCATATATTCCGAATGTTCCTACTGCATTATATTCCCAAGGCTCAATGTTCCCAGGGTCCTATATTCACAAGGCTATATAATCCCAGCTCCCTCTGTTCTTGCGGTCCAGTGTTCCCAAGGTTTCCAGGGTCCTATAGATCCAGGTCCCAATGTTTCCTGAGCTAAGTTTTCCCAAGGCCCTATTTTCTTAGGGACCTAAATTCCCAAAGCTGTACATTCCTAAGGCCCCATGTTCCCAGCACTCTATATTCCAAAAGGTCTGTGTTCCAATGTCCTATATTCCAAAGACTCTGTCATCCCGGTACAAGGCCCTATGTTCTCAAGGCTTTATGTTCTTGGTGGCTACATTTCCAAAGCCTCGTATTTCGAAGGATCTATTTTCTCAAGACCCTATGTTGATAAGGCCCTATCTTCCCAAGGCCCTACATTTCCAGGACCCTCTTTTTTCTAATTCCCTAGATTGCAAATGACTTATGTACCCCGGCCCTACATTCACAATGCTCTACGTGCCCAAGGCCCTTCATTCCCAAGTCCTTAAGCTTCCAGGGCCAAGAATGAACAAAACTTCACCATAGCTGAACACTGCCTTCAGCTATTTTATACAAAGGAATGTTGTGCTCCCAAATATTAAATCCATGAGTTACAAGGAAAAGAATTTTAACTGACCTGTTCTGTGGGGAGAAGAGGAAGACTGACCAGTCCTCCCGTGTCTCACACCAGTCTGGTCGGTACACTTCGACCATCTTCTGAATCCGGAAGCACAAACTCTGCACAGAGAAAATGATCTTGTATTGTACTGATATATCTTTTAGTTAGCTACTTTCCCCTGTTGATAATCAGTGACTGGTTCAGTTCAGGTCTATACATTTGGGAAGGCGTGGATCACTCATTGCTCATTCTGGAGCAATTAACGAAGGAGCAAATGCTTGGGAATGCATTTGAATAGCAAACCAGTTATGAAACAATGCTATCATATGATTCTTATCCCTCCGGAGATGCCATAATGTTGTTCTTGATTGCTTACAAAGCGAGCGAGTGGCTGTAAATTAAAATGTGGGAGCCCCCTGCCATCTGTTAGCGCCTCTCCTCTTCGCTGCCATTAATTGGGCCAGCCTCATTGTTTGGTTTGATTGTTCATTGTGTGGAAATTGGTTGTGGTTTCGGAGCATCCCTCAAGAGATGAATTGGAGGCTCCACTTGCCTTGAAAGCAGCATCTTGGGGACAACATTACTCCTCCATATTATGTGAAATGGCTTCCATCATACTGCACACTGCTTTTTATAAAGGTATTGGCTGAAAGTGGCTTGTATGAGCCAGGAATGGAAATAGACTTAAAGATTAAAGATTTTTAATTAATGTAATGAAATATTTTTTCCTGTAACTTCTTTGTTTTCAGATGAACTAAAATAGTGTTAAAATAACTTTATGTTGAGCTGCTAGCGGGCAATGAGGTTGAAAGGGGGTGGCTGAAACCCCCCCATCCCCCTCACCCCCACCCCCCTCTGTGATAACAATTCACACCTCTCCAGAAAGATGGCCGTGCCAAGATAACAAGGCCACCACAACTGCAGCTTCATTGACTTGCTGGCTCAACTATGATGAAATTTGCTTTGCTTATGGTTTTGTAAATCTTGCAAAGCTACAAGAGTGGGGTTTCAGATAAAGTGGCCAGGGCAATTTGGATGACTGTCCAATGATTTGCAGCTACAAACTTACATAATCGATTTCATCCTCCAGGTCCTCTCTGTCTTTGCGTGTGTTGACCTGCGGATAGACCTCACTCAGAATTTGTTGCTGGACTGACGGTGTTTTCCCATTGCAGTCCTGATGCTCGCCAACGTTTCCCAGTGCCCCTGAGAAGCTTTTCTTCTGTTGGCGGGGGTGCAGTGGGGGCAGCGGGGGTCCAGGCACCTGCAGCAGCTCGGGCAACTCCAGCGAAAGAGCTCGACGGTCCCTCCGCGGGACAAAGTGTCTGGGCAAAAGAGGCGGAGGCAGGTGCGCAGGGGGAGGGGACAAAAGGGACTCCTGTTCATGGGAGTTGGGACCACGGACCCTCAGGCTGCCCCCACCTCCCACGGCCAGGCTCCTGGAGGGCCGGGCTAGGCTGTTCCAGCTGGATCTGCGGCTCCATGGTCCCTGGGGGGCTGGGCCACCCCAGTTGTGGTAGAGAGTGCCTCGACCTGGGCACTGAAAAAGCACAAAGAGGGACACTGATTAAGAATCGTCCCAGTGCAAAGCATCTTGTGTTATTAACAACTTTCATGAGCAAGTCTTTGATCTTCAGACCAATTCGTTTAGATCATGATTCTTTAGGATGTTATTCGGTGCATCATAGAATCTCTCATTTCACCACAATTTGAATCAGTTTGATTATTTTTATAGATTTTTATGTTTTGAATTTTATATCAGCAAATAATTTATTGAAATTTGGTCTGTAACATTTATTTTAAGCATTTTTGCTACACAAAATCTAAAAATGTCAGATGGTGCAATCGTCCAACTATTTATGCAGATTAGATAAATTATTAACAAAGGCAAGATCATATAAACTTCCTCCTAAACTCATATAAAATTCCATTAATATGTCAAAAATTAGGGCAAGTTTGAAAGTATTTAACTCATTAAATGAATTGCATGAATTCTGATTTGCCCAAATGTCATGCGGCGTAACCAACAATAAAAGATTTTAATTCCGACATGCTTTCGTGAAAGTGTGTTGCACCATAAGGCCCTAAGTGACCTTCATGGTGCAGTGCCAAGGTCAGTAGCCCTCTCATAAATATTAAAAAATGGTCATTTCTGAGTCAAAGCTAGGCTGGTTCAGTTTACCAAGTCAGGCATTGTGACCTCAGGACAACAATGAAAATAATAATATATATTATAATATATATTAAATAATATTAAATATTAAATAATAAAAAACACACACACACACACATATAAACGTTCTTCGTTTCTATGGTTACCCAAGTACAAAGCCCAGTTTATACACACTTTTCAGTAGCTATAAAATAACTTTACAATATGATGTTGTTGGTGTCTGATTGTGCCACGTGACATTTTCTGGAGGGTAAATTGATGATCCTGTTTAAAAAATTTATACTAACCAGACCATTAAAAAGCTAAAATACATGCCTTCGAATAAATCATGCATAATGTATAATCCATTATTCAGTAACTGCTATGAATTATTTGTTAACTACAATGTAAATTACATCGATATGAGAGTGAGGACCTGAACCGTCAACCCACATGAGCCCTTTTCTATTAAGAGGTTAAAAAGCCGTCCTAAGCAAAACATCCCGCTTTAATAATTATAACCCTTTTAAAACAGAAAAAAATGATTGTTGAGCTTATCATAATAAGTTGCTCTCAGCTTTTTGAGTGCGTGCTCGACGACCTTCTGTGCGTATGCTAATCCTGTGCTTGGTTGATGGCTAGTTATAGCCCTCTAAGTGCTACGTAAGTGTCCTATTAATGGTGCGCTAAATGCTAATACATGCAGAGCTGATGGCTAATTATTGGGTTCTTTTGTGCTGGTTTAAGCGATTTGCGGAGCTGAAGTGCTGTGAGATACCCTCCTTGTTCTCAGAGAGAGGAGGCATTTGTTCCACTGAGTATCAGCGCTCACCAGTGCTCTCTGCTCCAGATTAGCCCTCCCCAGGGAGCTAACGCTGCTCTTGCGCGAGCCCAGGGCGAAGCTTAACCTTTCTGCGGGGTACACGCCCAGGGCGTTGGGCATAGGAGCAAGATCCAGATGTCCGTTAGGGGTCAGGGTGCAGATTTTGGGATCTGGGTGAGAAGAAAACATGGGCAAGTTATTGTACGTCCATGTCTGTTAGCATTGGCTCACTTTGCACAGCAGCCTTGGGCTACAGAAGCAAAAGCAGGCCTAGACTAAGACTGAGAGAAAAGTGTGGCCTAAACAAACATAAGCAGGCCCAGATTAAGCCTAATCTGAAAAAGATATTCTTATGCTAAAGAAACAGGCTACTCCCGGAAAAATGCTGCATTTACATGTTGGTTTTGACACAAAACGGTTGCGGTACTTTTGTTAGGCGACAGTCAGCGGCGCGAATGCTTCACAGCATTACAGCAGTGTTGACTGTTTATCTAAATTTTAAAAGTCAGGGGGACACTCTGCATTATTTATTATCTTTTATTATATAATACTGAGTCTTATCATATCTTGGTATCTACAGTACTGTGCGAAGGTCTTAGGCACCCAAGACACATTTTCAAAATCTATTTATTTGTGTAGTAACAAGACGTTCTTGTTACTGTTCATTGTTTTTCTGTTTATTTGAATTATGAATATGACTTTATTCTGATGTATGTTGTGATAAACTCACTGCTGAGCTCAATTGATTAAAAATTTGCTTAGATGCCTAAAACCTTCGCACAGTACTGTACGTCTTCCTCAGCGACCCATTGAAAACAATGGAATATCCAGTTTGCCGTTAACTGTCTACCACAGTTATGGAAATGCAGCATAAGCCGTAATCATTTCATGAAAAAAAAAAAAGCATCGATGATCTTAAGAAACAGAATCGGACCACCACATGACCTCCAGTGAACCTTACCTACTTTCACAGGAAATGGGCACGACCAGGTTACAGATAGTTCTGTATTTTGATTAGGAAGCACACCGTGTCATGCCCAGGGCAAAAGTGCCTTTAGGCAAAAGAAATACAGTCAGTCCTAGACAAAGCCTAGCATAGAGAAAAGAGTGTACTTGAGTTAAAGAAACAGAGGTGGGCTCGAATTACGCCAAAAAAATAATAAATAAATAAATAAAAACAGTCTTATGGCAAAGAAACAGAAGCAGGCCCAAAACTGGGCCCAGCATGCAAGAAGTATTCTTGATCTAAATAAATGAGAAATAGGCCTAGACTAAGCTTAGCACGGAGCAAGAAGTATTCTTGATCTAAATAAATGAGAAATAGGTCTAGACTAAGCTTAGCACGGAGCAAGAAGTATTCTTGATCTAAATAAATGAGAAATAGGTCTAGACTAAGCCTAGAATGGAGTGAAAAGTATTTGTGGTGTAAAGAAACCAGGAATAGGCCTAGACTAACACAGCTTGAAGATAGGAAGTATTCCTGGGCTAAAGTAATAGAAGCAGGCTAAATAAGTCTATTCTTTGTCTAAAGCCCAGACTAAGAAACCCAAACAACGAGAAACAGAGTTTCCTGTTCGTGAAACAGAAGCAGAAGACTAGGTGTTTCCTGCCAAGCCCATTAAAATTTCATGCTTTCTGGAACGAGCGAACCTCCACTGATGCCAGGCTACAACAGTGGAGCTTGTAAGTTTGTCTTCCGTCAGCTGGGAGTTGGTAAGGAGGTCTGCGTATGCATGCATCATTCATCGTGTCATCTCACAGGGTGCCAAGCTGACTTCTGTAACTGCCCTGCCTTTAAACTCATGCCAGTACTAATTACACATGCTTCAAATAGTCCAAACTTTGTACGCGCCCCTCACCCGTTAATCGCTGACTGATGCAATTCAAAGAAATGTAGAATTAATTTGGCAAAACAGAAGAAGAGAGACTGACGGCTCGCTGCACAGAGAGAAATGTTAGGCTAAAGTTTTCATTCTAACAGATGGAGATGCCCCCTGCTTAGGATGCAGCTAAGCTCAGGGACAGCCGCGGCATGTGTCTGAGACTCCGCGTTATCAGAGTACACGCTCGGTGCGACGAGAGCAAATCTCCAGCCAATCTGCTGCTCCGCACCTGACAGCTGGAGAGGATCCTTCTCTTTTTCGGTTTCGTCAAAGTTGCAGGAGGACCTGTCGTCATCCGAGTAGGACCGGTTAGCATCGCCCTGTTTTGAGGGACAGAGAAGGGAGAGAGGCGGAAAGAGAGAGAGAGAGAACGAGAGATGGCATAAATAAAGGGGAACGGAAAGGAACTGTAAGTCAGGGATGCTGAAGTTTTAAACAGCATTTGGGTACCGAATGCTTTCTATCATCACTGTGACAGATCTTCCGCAGTGAACACACAGTTAAAAGATGCACTGACAGGACAGACCAAATTACATCATAATGCAGCATGGGAATGCCTAATATGCCTAATAGAGCAGCAGTGCTCCCATGGGCCTTGAACCCTGGTCTCCTGTGGGTGGGGCAAGTGATTTATCCATTCTGCTAAAGTGTTTTAAATGTCATCGTTCTTAAATCCATTTCAACAGATGCAACGCGACACGTTAATCCACAACCACTCCCCAGTGCTTGTCATTTCACACCAGATGCGACACACACGTGTCGTGAAGCAAGAGCGGTTGTTGTGTTGCATTTTTACGTAGTTTAAATATCAGTATTATCTGTTTATTACTCATATAAACTTTATGTGGATGACATAAAGAGATCTACAATAAAACCTTGACTAGCTGCTTTGACTGCTGGCTTTCTCCCCAGGTGATGTAGCTCTATATGAAGAGGAGGAGACGGCTATATGCTCACAACATTAACCATTGTGAGTCCACTTTATCAGCTCCACTTACTGTATATCTGCACTCTGTAGTTCTACAGTCACAGACTGTAGTCCATCTGTTTCTCTGATACTCTGTTACCCTGTTCTTCAGTGGTCAGGACCCCCTTGGACCCTCACAGAACAGGTACTATTTGGGTGGTGGGTCATTCTCAGCACTGCAGTAACACTGACATGGTGGTGGTATGTTAGTGTGTGTTGCACTCGTATGAGTGGATCAGACACAGCAGTGCTGCTGGAGTTTTAAAACACTGTGTCCACTCACTGTCCACTCTATCAGACACTCCTACCTTTTCAGTCCACCTTGTAGATGTAAAGTCAGAGATGACAGCTCATCTGTTGCTGCACAGTTTGTGTTGGTCATCCTCTAGTCCTTTATCAGTGGTCACAGGACGCTGCCCACAGGACGCTGTTGGCTGGATATTTTCGGTTGGTGGACTATTCTCAGTCCAGCAGCGACACTGAGGTGTTTAAAAACTCCAGCAGCACTGCTGTGTCTGATCCACTCAGGTCATCGCAATGCACACTAACACACCACCACCACATGAGTGTTACTGCAGCACTGAGAATGACCCACCACCATTCCAGTGTGGTATGTGTGGTGTTCTCTGGAGTGACCAATCATGCTTCTCCATCTGGACATCCGATGGATGAGTCTGGGTTTGGCAGTTGCCAGGAGACGGTACTTGTCTGACTGCACTGTGCCAAGCATAAAGTTTGGTGGAGGGGGGATCATGGTGTGGGGTTGTTTTTCAGGAGTTGGGCTCGGCCCCTTAGTTCCAGTGAAAGGAAAAGGAGATTTTGGACAATTTCCTGCTCCCAACTTTGTAGGAACAGTTTGGGGACGGCCCCTTCCTGTCCCACCATGACTGAGCACCAGTGCACAAAGCAGGTCCACAAAGACATGGATGAGCAAGTTTGGTGTGGAAGAACTTGACTGGCCTGCACAGAGTCCTGACCTCAACCCGATAGAACACCTTTGGGACAAATTAGAGCGGAGACTGTGAGCCAGACCTTCTCGTCCAACATCAGTGTCTGACCTCACAAATGTGCTTCTGGAAGAAAAGAACGGTCAAAAATTCCCTTAAACACTCCTAACCCTTGTGTAAAGCCTTCCCAGAAGAGTTGACGCTGTTACAGCTGCAAAGGGACATCATATTAAACCCTGTGAATCTCATTCAATCTCAAAATGTGTGTGAAGTCAAATGAGTGAATACTTTTGGCAATATAGTGTATATAGAAGCATTTTCTTCACTAAAGAACCCTTGAAGATACACCATTTTAAGAGTGTAGTGCATTGCATTGTTTGGTTTGAAGAGACAGATGTTAGTAAGTTCTTCTGATGCTCTTCTGTGTGAAAATAGGGGGCGCTGCAGCACCCTCAGCACTCCACTGCCCGGTTGTCTGGCATACATTCAGGAAAAGTCACTAAATAGCCATGAGCGATCTTTAATGGGTGTGTCACTCTTTGTGACCTTCTCATGGAGATCAGTCTTGCCTTTGGCCCAGTTCCCCACTCTCCACATCTCAGATATAGACCATAACCTGGAAGCCCACTTTTCTGCTGTCTCTGGGGAGATAACCTACTACCGCAGTCTGCCTACCTGCCCATGTAGCCCAATTTAGAGGCCCGTGTGTGTGTGTTGAAAAATAAATCCCGCCATCAGACGCCTCCTGAGAGTTCTCAGGAAAGAGCTCAGCCAGTATGAGAAAGGGATAAAAGCTAATGACCCCTGTGTTAACCTTCTTGGCTTGCTGTGCAACAATAAAAGAGATCAAATAGATGGCAATAGATGTGAATGAATCCCGTCCATTCTGTAAAGATCTCAGCAATGAAGCATGAAAACAGACAACTCAATTCAGAAAGCTTTCTTACAATGTGGACATGACAGAGCGTCATTCTAGGAGTGTTTCTCTCACTGGTCCCAAGTGGTGGGAACTGAAAGTACACTTTGGTATGGACAGTAAAGGGCATGACCACAGCAGTACAGACAGGGGAGCTGCACATGCAAGACTAGAAAAGAAAACCTCTTTCAAATTTTCATTTAGTGTCTTAGGTCTGGAGTCGGTTAAGCGCAAGTCCAAGTCTGATCAATGGTCAGTCAATATATTACTCAAGTGCAATTAGAGCCTGAGTCCCCATCTCTGCCTCTAGTCAACACCTGGCATCTTGCATCTGGATCAGGTTTGCATATCACTGTTGTCAGAATAAAATCTCCAAAATGCTAACTTCACAGGAGAAGGTAAAAACCTACTTTACTTTAATGTTGGTCAATAGAACCAGCCTCTTTTCCAAAGTAATTTTTGGTCATTTCTTTTTGTCCATTCATCATGAAATTTACACACAATGTAAAGGACAATGTGCATTTTCAAATTATGTCAAAAACTGAAAAATGAGACACGAGATTTTGTTGTGACAGCAGCGATATATGCTTGAGTCCATCCCATTCTACTGACAATGCTTTTCAAAGCTTGTGGACATGTCTTGCAATACCAATGCCAGCAAAGTCACACTTTAAAGTAGCCAAATCTATTAATTAAAAGGGGCATCTGGACACTTTTGGGCATATAGTATATGTAATCAACTTTACCCTCTCCACACCATAATTAAGATCTTTCTATGAGCAGTAAAGGCTAATACATACATATAATGCAAACATGCCCTATAGGTACTTGGCCCTATACCCAGGACAGTGCATCTAAACCCAGAACCCGGAAGCCCGGAAGTGTACCTCAGCCTGGAAGCCCTCCACCAAAATAGCCACCAGCAGGTTGAACAGGACATAGTTCCCGAAGGTCATGAGGGCCACGAAATAGAGAGCAGCGAGGGGGGAGGTAGATGCCATGCCATTGTACAGCACCATGTTCCAGTCCTCCTGAGTCAGGATCTATACAAATAAAAGCACAAACACATTTATATAATACTTATATATACCTCTATAATGCTAATATGGCAGGACAACCAAAACACCCAAATGGCTGCATTGGCACCGTTGACATTCATTCATTTATTCATTTGTCATCTAAACCACTTATTAAAATAATATTTTAATATTATTATATATTTAGTAGTTTTATATATTAAAAACTGAAAAACAACAAAAATGGAGATACAAGATTTTGTTCTGCCGGCAGCGATATGCAGATCAATTAGTGCTCTTCTAATTAGGCAACTCTTTGTTTGTGAAGTGCTCATACCTGAAACACGGTCACGATAGCCCAGAGCAGAGAGTCAAAGTTCTTCCGGTCTGGCACTGTATCTCCAGCCTCGGTCTTTAGACTGAACTTGCAGCCAAATATGTGCATCCCCAGGATACTGTTCAAACAAGACACTGGAGTATTATTTAGTTCAAACTCCCCATAGTTTTCAGCACACCTGAGTTCTGTTTGTATGGCACTTTTGACAATAGCTGTTGTCTCAAAGCAGCTTTCAAGAAATGTTGATGCAGCCCCCTAATGAGCATCACCACAATTAGTTTGTTTTTTTGTTTTATATATATATATATATATATATATATATATATATATATATATATATATATATATATGAAGAAACACTGAGGTGAAAAGAGACTGAAAAGAATAAAACGTCCCTAAGAGCACAATGAGGAACCGAGACTCAACAGGAAAAACTCCCTGAGAGCATGAGGAAAAACCACTGAGAGGAATCAAGACTCCCTAAAGCTCCCCAAAAGCTCCCTAATGTTGCATATCCACTTGCAACTTCACCTTCCACATCGTATGCATCTCAGTGGAAAGCTCTGATGCTTTGGATGGTGCATGATGCTTTGTTGTGCGGTGGGCAGTCATTGGCTGAAGGTTAGGGAACCAGCCCTGTAACCGGAAGGTCACCGCTTCGAACCCCTCAGCTGACAGTCCATGACTGAAGTGCCCTTGAGCATGACACCTAACCCCCAATTGCTCCCCGGGCACCATGGATAGGGCTGCCCACCATGTGGGCATGAGGAAGAACCTCAGAGGAACCAAGACTCTAAGGAAAATGACCTAAAATCATGAAGAAGGAACCCTGAAAGGAACTAAAAGAAAAAAAATCTCCATGGAGAAACCATGGAGAGGAACCAAGACTCAAAAGGGAAATTCCCCAAAGATAATGAATAAGGAACACTAAGAGGAACCAAGACTCAAAGAAAAGCTCCCCAAGAGAATGTGAAAGAACCACTGAGAAGAACAAGCACTGTCCTCTGAAAGTTTTTCTAAGGAAAAACACCCTAAGATCTTAAAGAATGAACACTGAGAGGAACCAAGACTCAAAAGGAAAATCTCCTTAAGAGCATGAAGAAGAACCACAGAGAGAAACCCAGACCCAAAATGGGTACCCATGCTCCTCTGGATTGCATGTTGTTAGGACACAAGTAAGACAATATTTACAATTAAAAAAAAGGCATTGAGACATAAAGGGGACAGACTCCTGAGAGAAACCAATGAAGTTAAAAGTCAGAAAACTGGTGAAAAAATGATCTGGAGGATCTCCTTGTGTGGGACACATACAGGATGGTAGATGCAGCAGATGTCTGGGAGCTGGGAACATACCATGATGGTCGATATAAAACTGAAGAAGGTCAGTCTGAGATTAAGACAGTATTATAACATCTAGAAACATGAGTTCATGCAGAGGTTAGTCAGCAGTCATCTACTGGATTAAAGCCTCTAGAGCATCCAAGCAAGCCCTTTTGATTCCACAAGCATCATCTGTAATGAGTTCTGCATTTACATTTCAACAAATTTCCTGTGGAATTGAGGACAGCCAGATGTTAATTGGTCATGATGTGTGAAGGAAGAAGGCAGTAAAGGCTCATGACTTTGCGGGTATTTGATTTGCTAGAAAGGAAAATGAGTGGCTTCTATTTGAAACATCCCTAAAGGGGGAGACTCCACAACCATGGCATCAGCAGTCGAGTCAGTACTGTCTCCTAGAAACAGAAGTTCAGTCCCTTTGAGCCACAGAGCTTTCCTGACCTTCTCCTTCTCCCACCGTATAAACCACAGAGGGAGAGATGAATGACTGTGGCAAAGATATGCAGATAAAAGTGACACGTGTCCTCAAGAAAAAGACAAGTAAAGATCCCCATGGGACATCAGCAAGAGACACAGATAGACAAGTAGACATGAACTGCCTCTAGGCTGATGGATGGAGGACAGAAGCTGTTTAACAGTGAGGAAACATAATGAGAGAGATGGGAATAGCCTCAGTGTCCAAATGCTGCTATTCTGTACTGAGTGAAAGTAGGATTAAGTGTTACTCTATGGGACTTGGTGTCCCAAAACCATCCGAGCACAACGGATCATCATTAGTTGGTGCAGCTAGCGTGACCTGAAGCACTCTGCCATGTTAGGCAAGAAACTTACCACATGCAAACACAAATCAATTTTTCATCCCATTTTTCACCCAATTTTTCTCCCCATGTCAGACATCAAGACTGTACATGTACTTTCTGAGCAGGCAGAACTGGAGCTAGGATGGTTAGCAAGTGTAGCACAAGTAATGCTGCAGTACTGAACTAAAAAGTCATTAATACTATGTCTAAAAAGTGTTAATCCTAATTAGTGGAACTGAACAGTGAACAGAAGCAGCATGCAGAAGGTTTGAATTGTAGATAATGAAAGATTAAAATTATGATAGATTGACAGAGAATTCATTTTCTCCACAATAATTCAGACTGTCCACAAGGGGGTGCTATTAGCAAGCAAGTAACAATATTGCGCATTTTTGAGAGAGAGGAAACCAACACCAGCAGGATCTTATGAATGTAAACTGGAAAATCCTAAATCCTAAATAACACACGGACATGGACAATTTTTGGGCATTTCATACGTCACAAAAATATCTGAATGCACTCCATATTGTTCAGACTACCGAACGTTCTAAAACTACTAATGCAACATAGGATGCTAGGAACATAGGGGCCTGGAGAACATAGGGTTCAGGGACCATAAGACCCTTGGATCATAGGGCCCTGGAATCATACGACCCTGTGAAGATAAGACCCTGGACACATAGGAACCTGGGTAGATAGGACCCTGGACATATAGGGCCCTGGACACTTAGAACCCTGAGAAGATAGGACCCTGGGAACATAGAACTCTGGGAAGATAGGACACTGAAAACATAAAAGCTCCCAGAGATCTGCGATTGGCTAACTGTGCACTGAATGATAAAGGGAACAATAGAAGCCGATTAAGTTCTCATAAACTCCAAGCCATGGACTGCTATGGCATGGCTGGATTTCAAACTCAATGTCTGTCTGTTTGACCATAAAGTCCTGGGCACCCTGGGAACATATAGCCATGGAAACATAGGGCCCTGGACACATATCACCATCAAAAGATAGGAACCTTGACATATAGGACCACAGGGCCTTGAGAACAGAGCACCCAGGGACATAGGGCCAAGAGAACATAGGGCTCTGGACACATTGGACTCTGAGAACATAAGACCCTTGGCTATGGCATTTCCAGGTTTTGCCAAGTGTGTTTTCACGTTATTGTGGTGGTTATGCACAACAAGAGGGTGACAGAGTCCAAGTCGTGTAGTATATAAACCATATCTGCTATTATTTCAGTAGCCACAATAATAACAAAGCTGTTCACAGTAGGAAATAGCAGTAAGAAAAGAATGAGTGATGCTGAGGGGGACAGAATTTTAGTCTGTCTTGTCCAGTCTACATGGACTAAAGCAAGCTACAGCAGCTCCAGAGGCCCCTTGATGCAAAGCTCGGAAAGCCTAAAATAAAATGGTGTGTTAAAATCAATTTTGCATAGCTTGAAGCATTTGCATTTTCATTCTTACATTGGATATGATTCTGGCCAAGCTGTTTGAAGGATCTGGGCCCGGATCAATAATTTCTAGCCACTTTCAAATGATACTGTTGATGCATATTGCACATTTTCAATAAAGCGCAGCCATCTGTTCCACCAATACCCATACAAGATCCGGAGGCAGGGATGGAGACAGGCGCTAAGTGTATTCATTTAGGAGTCATAAATCAGACCATTGTTTGAAGCTGACGGGCTGTAAATTCAGTGGGACAGGGGGATGGAGCTGTGTGAAGACGAATGGAAGGCGGAGGTTAATGCACTCAGTCCGGCATTAGTCTCCGTCTGTATGGAGCACTCAGCAGGAATTGCAGTACTGCAGGGGGGGACATTGGTGGGCTTTGTGTTATTGCACCACCTGCAATACATCTTCCTCTGATCCTCATGGACCTGTCATGCTGGAAAAGGCTAATGCTGGTGTTCACAGACAAAGCCAGGCAGGTAAAGAGTGCAGTTCCAAGACTACAAGGTTACGATGTCAATAAAAGGAACAGAAGGTATTATTGTGACTCCAGTTCCATGACTTTTCTAAATGTCTCCAGAATAAAAAGGGTAAGATGTAAGCACACTCATTCAGAGTGGTTTGAATTGGCACTGTTCACAGTGGTGGTGGTGAAAGGAACCAGACATCTCAAGGGTTTAATGCCTCTAATGTCTCCCTCACAGAAAGTTATTACACGAAATGGTTATAAATGCACTACATGATGTCTGAGACATTGTTTTACGATAGTTTTGAGAAGATTTTGGTCTAAAACGTATCTTTAAAAGAACATTCACAGTCAAGGCGTACATGTAGGGTACTATAGGGCAAATAGTTCCCAAAGAAAGTATTTTGTTTCAGAGTCATCACTTTTTTTTACCATCATCAACATTCCATATAAAACTCAGAGGACACGTATAGATTCACTGGTGGTTTGGATCAGTGGAATTCCCCCTTGTGCTTAACATGTATCATCCAAAAAATGCCTATGGATTATTCCATAACTACTATGAAACTGCTATTTACAGT
Source organism: Pygocentrus nattereri (assembly GCF_015220715.1). Lineage (NCBI taxonomy): Eukaryota > Metazoa > Chordata > Actinopteri > Characiformes > Serrasalmidae > Pygocentrus > Pygocentrus nattereri. The sequence continues at coordinate 38,303,558 of NC_051224.1, forward strand.
CGTGCTTAAAAGTTTTGTGAACCCTTTAGAATTTTCTATATTTCTGCATGAATTTGACCTAAAACTTGAACAGATTTCAGTCCTAATAGTAGATAGAGAACCACATTTAACATATGAGACAAAAGTATTAGACTTGGTCATTTATTTACTGAGGAAAATGATCCAATATTACAGATCTGAGGCAAAAGTATATGAATCTTTAGCATTAGCAGATTTGAAGGTAAAATTAGAGTCAGGTGTTTTCAACCAATGGGATTGCAATCAGAGTGACCACCCTGTTTTATTTAAAGAATAGGGATCCAATCTGATCTTCACAACACATGACCTCAGAAGAAGAGCTGTTGAAAGGAAAACTGCATTCTAGCATAAACACCTTATCCCATCTGTGAAACATGGTGGTGGTAGTATTATGGTTTGGGCCTGTTTTGCTGCATCTGTGCCAGGACAGCTCGCTGTCATTGATGGAACAATGAACACTGAATAAAACCAGCAAATCAAGCACCACTGTACATAGTTATAGACATACATACAGATATAGAGTTATGACAATAAAAATAAAAGTTTGTGATGACATAAGTACGATACAGAAGAGCATTCACAAGCACACAGATTCCTACCTGAAGATGAAGATGAAGAGCATGAGCAGCATGCAGAAAGTGGCCACGTTGTCCATGGTCTTCATGAGGACCACCAGCTGTCTGCGCAGAGCTGGCATAAAACGCACTAGCTTTATCACCCGCAACAGCCTGAACGTCCGCAGCACGGACAGACCGCCGTCAGACTGACCAATGATCTCACAAACACTGTAGACAAACACATACAAAAGAGACAGAGATTTCGTTTTCAAAAGCATTCAGCAAATATTCTGTATGAACAAACGTATTCCAGTGTTTCTTCTGGAATCAAGGCTACTGGCAGAAAGTTTGCCCCCCTTTTCTCTAATGACAGTGTATTCTTCTGGAAAGGATTTCATCTTGCACTGGAAGGACTAACCAATTGACAAATTACACATGAAAATCAATATTTTTCTTTTTTTTTACATAATTTGAAAATGCCTGTTGCCGTAAATATTATTCGTAAATCTCATAATAAATGGATTAAAAGAAATGACCCCAAATGACTTGGAAAAATTTCTGGTTCCATTGACCTACATTAAAAGCGAAGCAGGTTCACCTGTGAAGTTTTCTTCTGACAAAAGAGATTCTCTAGGACAATTTCCACTCACGCCAGCGGGGGCGCCAAAGTCTCAAAGGCCTTTTTTTTCACACCGAGACCAAGTTTTATAGGAAAAAAGCCTTAAAACTGAAGGTAAGTTTTGAAAACACATTAACACTAATGGCTTCTTTCACAGCTCATGGTTGCTTTCAGGCTTTCAGGCTGAAGCTGAGCCTCAAACTGCTTAACAAAACAGCACCTGCTTTGTAGAGTTTCAGCTGTGAGCTGGTGTTTAACTTATTCTAACAGAATAGACTGTCTTTCTTTACTTCCATTAGTACTAGATGGGCCTATTTCTTCTTCTTTGTGCTTGTGCTTGGAAAAGTTTCATCACATTAAAACGTGTTTTCAACTGTGTCTGTAAAAATAATAATAATCTGTATAAAAAAATAATTGTAGCCCTGCTGGCTTTGTCTGTTTGTAGCCCTACGGTTGAGCCTTTCTGTCTCACCTTAGAACAATCATGTCTCGGGATTGTAACAAAATGTCCTAAATAAGGGCTTCAGTTTGGTTATCTGGGCTTCGAGTGAGCAGTGAGATTTGATTTGCTCAAGAATCCCTGTGTTTTCCTTGCTGTTCAAGGTACTCTCAAAAGTCTCTGCCACACATCCATGATGAACCACAGCAAAGACCATGGCCTTTATTGACCTTATTGACTGCTTTACACTAGAAGTTGGAACATTGCTGTGAGGATTTGATCACATTCAGCCACAAGAGCATTAGTGAGGTCAGTTCTGGATCACTACAACTCATCCCCCAGGAGGACAGCCCGGAGAATGTGATTCTATTCTCCACAGCATTACACCTATCTAGCTGACACTTGGCATTTCCCATGGTGACCTTAGGCTGGAACCTGTTTTCACTCTGTGGAACTCCCATGACTTTCATGTCCACTCAGAACGCTGGAACAAAATCTACTGCTTTGTAAATGATCCCCTTCGACTGAATGAAACAAAAGTGATTGGAATTAATTACACAAAAAATGACATCTTCCCAATTTCAATACACCAGCCACACTGACCTGATGATAACGATGATGCCATCAAAGATGTTGTATGGGTTCCTCAGGTACTCAAAGAAGCCGAAAGCCGTCAGTTTGAGGATCATCTCCAGGGTGAACATGCTGGTGAAGACTATATTGCAAATCTCTAGCACATTGGTCAGCTCATCAGGCTGAAGAGAGAGAAAAGAGCAATGAGGAGAAGAACAAAGGAGGAAGAGATGGAAAAACCCTTCAGTCCATTATGCTGGAATCCAACTTTTGACATTGAGCGAGCATTTTTTAATTTAAGAGAGTGTATTGTGGCACCTTAAATGCTTTGATTTTACCATATTTACACACAATAGAAGAAAAGTGGAGACAGCACCAGTAGAGCACAGCAGAAAAAGAAACAAATGCAGCAAAGGAGCAGATCTTCAATGTGCTTCCAGCAGCTTTACTCCGTACATGGCAACCCAGGCCCATGAATAATTAGTAGCAAAGCCGGTGCCGCCGTTTGTTCTGTGTGGCGTTTTTTAAGATGAATTGTACTGTAGGAAAACAATACTGCAAAGCTTTTCCCGAGACTAAGAAACCCTTTTTACAGTGTTTTAACATGATGATGGTGGTTTTCACAGAAGTGTGTGCCTCTAAAGTAAGATGTGCTTCCAAAATGACCTCCTAGAGCAGAGGTCATCGACTAGATTTGACTGGGGGCAAACATTCACAGAGCAAATAGTCTGGAGTGTCTGCAAGCTGAAAGTGCAAGAATGTTGATGGTGATTCATTCACTTGGTCATTATGAGTAAACATAAATAATTTCTGCCTTCTTGGATTCATGCTGAGTGCTAAAACTCTGATACATAGCAGGGCAGACTTTATTTTTAATTACAAATTGAGTTACATATTCAATATCAGATGTTTGTCTGAATCACGTCACTGTTTTAACCCTTTGTTGGAATACGAAGGCTAAAAGCAGAGCAATAATATCAGCTTTTGGGGTGATTTTCAGAGCCAAATTATTCATAGATGCTGACGTCACAGCTCGATGACACCAAGCTAGGTCAAGTGGGCCAGCTCTGCTGAATGTCCTGATATGTGGATCAGGTCTGTAGCTTAAACTGACCTGAAGTTATGAAGCATAGGATTGTTCTTTGAAATATATGTTGTCTGGTATTTGCCAGATGCTGAAAATGAATAACTTGGACATGAAGGCCATTTGGACTGGGAGGTAAACAAACAAAGGGTTGTCTCTGAGTTTTGCACGGTAATGTAACGTAGGATATTGTTCAGATGAAGAAGGAACCACGCGACTGATGCCAGACTGGGTGTGAAGAAGGCGTCACCTGTATGATCTGTTTATCGCTGTGAGCTGCTGATGATGCTGAGTTGTAAGGTGGTGATGAGCTCAGTTTGAGTCATAAATATCTCCACAGCACTGTGGTACAAGGGATTACTCCACACACGCCGCACAGATAAACACTATCTATCTCTGTCCAGGCTTCAGCCATCTAACACCAAAGGCCCTGTAAAAAATCACAGTGTCCCTATCTCACTAGATAAACGACAGTCTGTTTGTATGGGGGTGCGCACGGTGGTCAAGATTTTTGGCTGGATACAGTAGAAGAGACTTCTTTCGCTCCCTATCTCTCTCTCTCTCTCTCTCTCTCTCTCCCTCCCTCAGAGTATCAGACACCTCCATCTCTTTCTGATCAATATCCCTCCATCACCGAGCCTGGGCAGAGAACAACCAACTGAAGGACAAATGAAAAAAAAACAGTGGCAACACTGAGGAGGTGCCATTTAAAGCGACAGGATATTGACACGGCAATCAGAGCAGTTAATGGCAAAGAGCTGGAAACCTAAAGAGTCACTAAACTTCCTCCTGCTATGTGTTCTCTTCTCCTTTCCTCTCCTTTCTGCACTAGTGGCAAATTCTTTTGTCCCTTCCCTCCTCACTTCATTCCATCCCATTCCAATCATTTGCTTTTCTTCTCTTCCCCTTGGCCAGGGAGGGAAAGATTTCCCTTTCCTTCCGTTCTCGTTCCCTCCTTTCCTTTCCCCTGGCAAAACAGGTAAGAAATGTCCTGTCCTGTCCTGTCCTGTGGCAGCACTGGTAAAACCTCCTTTCCAGCAAAATTGAGTTTCCTTTCCAGTGGCAACACTGAGGATAAAGTCCTTTCCTTTTATCCATTCCTTTCCTTTGACTCTTCTAATGTGTTGTCTTTTCCAGTGGCCAGTGAGAGAAAAACTTCCCTTTTCTTCCCTGGAAAAATTGAGGTAAGAAATTTCATTTCCTTTCCTGTCCTGTCCAGCAAAACTGAGGTAAGAAATGTCCTTTCCTTTCCTTTCCTTTCCTTTCCTTTCCTTTCCTTTCCTTTCCTTTCCAGCAAAACTGAGGTAGGAAAAGTCCTGTCCTGTCCTTTCCTTTCCAGCAAAACTGAGGTAAGAAATGTCCTGTCCTTTCCTTTCCTTTCCTTTCCAGCAAAACTGAGGTAGGAAAAGTCCTGTCCTGTCTTTTCCTTTCCTTTCCAGCAAAACTGAGGTAGGAAAAGTCCTGTCCTGTCCTTTCCTTTCCAGCAAAACTGAAGTAGGAAAAGTCCTGTCCTGTCTTTTCCTTTCCTTTCCAGCAAAACTGAGGTAGGAAAAGTCCTGTCCTGTCCCTTCCTTTCCTTTCCAGCAAAACTGAGGTAGGAAAAGTCCTGTCCTGTCCCTTCCTTTCCTTTCCAGCAAAACTGAGGTAGGAAAAGTCCTGTCCTTTTCAGTTGCAACACAGGGGTAAAAAATTCCTTCCCTTCCCCTCTGTAGAAGTGTCCGCACCAAGCATGCATGTCATTCTCCCTCTCTTTCTGTCCTCTCCACCTGTTCCTCCAAACGTTCCTGCTCTCTCCACCTGTTCCTCCATTTATCTTTCCTGAACATGCCTGTGAATGTGTTGGTCTATCACATGAATCAAATCTCAGTCACTGATACCCACAAAACCACCAGCTGCTGCTGATGTGTGTAAATATTATGATCATTTTGTCATAATTTCAATATTACCAGTGTTTCTATAATGCTCAGAGCGTGTGTCTGACTCACGGTGAATAATGTCACTTCTATACAATACACCAGCGTACAATGGGCCAGGCATCATAAAACTCAGAGAAACAAAGCAAGGGCTCATTCGGCGCAGTGTATCAGCACATATGTGTTCCATTTAAACAATGATATTTTACCGGTCTACATGTTTAATAAGCTGAAAATGCTGCGTAATGGAAGCGCAACCATTCTTTTTTCTGCATCTGCCTCCCTCTTTCCCCGCTCCACAACACTGTTATTTTTAGATACTTCAGAGAGGAGAGAATAGGGATCGACTGCAGGGAGAGAAGAAGTGAGGGGGTGGAAGAGACAGCAAGAGGGAGAAAGAAATAGATACAGTGAAAGAGAGAGAGAGATTGGGGAGAAGAGGGGGAGGAGAACAGCATGTTCAAACATACAGCAGAGCGAAAAGTGATCGAGAGACATTAACTCCGCAGAAGTGGTGAAATATTCCTTCACGACTCCATTAGTTTGACTGGCAGTCTTTATAAAGACGCCTCTACTGGAGACAGCAGCTATTATACTACCTGACTAACACCAGTAAGCAGATAAAAGAGACAGGAATTCCTTCAAAAGCTTCAAAACATACTAAGCGTGAGGTGCCAATGTGTCCCAAGAAGCCGCACAGACATCAGGGGAGGTGTCCCTGTATGTTTATGGATGCGCAGTACTTTAAATTGAATACACGATTTTTATAACCTTGGGGTTATAAACATTAACATTTCATCAAATGTTACAACTCGAGCTTGTTGTGCAATCAAATGTGTGACTGTGGGCATAAAAACTTGGTTACTGAACCACACATCAACAATCTGATTGGACATCAAATTCATACTGGATTAAAATCGCTCCACAATTATTACAGTCAGACTGTAAAACTTCACACTGCAGATTCATACTAGATTAAAATCTCTCCACAATTATTACAGTCAGACTGTAAAAGTACACACTGCAGATTCATACTGGATTAAAATCACACCACAATTATTACAGTCAGACTGTAAAACTACACACACTGCAGATTCATACTGGATTAAAATCACTCCACAATTATTACAGTCAGACTGTAAAACTTCACACTGCAGATTCATACTAGATTAAAATCTCTCCACAATTATTACAGTCAGACTGTAAAAGTACACACTGCAGATTCATACTGGATTAAAATCACTCCACAATTATTACAGTCAGACTGTAAATCTACACACGCTGCAGATTCATACTGGATTAAAATCACTCCACAATTATTACAGTCAGACTGTAAATCTACACACGCTGCAGATTCATACTGGATTAAAATCACTCCACAATTATTACTTTCACACTGTAGACACTTCACACAGTATAGATTCATCCAGGATTAAATTTGTGACTATTTACTGTCAGGTAAAACTCGGTGCTCCAAATTGGCCTAACTGCAGCTTTATCTCAGGTTAGAGTCAGAAGGCCCTTTATTTACCTGGTTGTGGTGCTCAATGCCCATGCTGATGGTATTGATGAGGATAGCAATCATAATCCCTCTGTTGAAGTATTTACTCTCCACTATACTCCACAGTTTCGTCCGCATCTCATCCCACAGGTCTTTACAGCTCCCTAAGCAGGAGCGCTTCTTTTTCTTTTTCTTCTTCTTCTTTTTCTTTTTCTTTCCATCTTCCTCCTCATCGTCTTCCTCTTCGTCCTCAGTGTCCTCCTCCGTTCTCTCCTCTAAGTGGTTCTCCTCCTGGTCAGCTTCCTCCAGGGCTCCTTCCTCCTCCCTGTTGGCTGCACATTGTGGACATTCCTCAGGGTTTGGAGTGATGGGCAGTGATATAACATTGTCCAGAGTTTGGGAACTATGCTCCAGTTTGCTTTGGTGTGGACACTGAGACACTAGGAGAGAAGAGAGGGACATGGTGAAATGGTGTGAAAATAATGTGTAGTCGTCAATTTTGCTTAGTCGATTCTGGAATATTATAATTGGATATAGTCAATTATGAAGGGCTACAAATATTAACGACACTTAAGTGCAGTGGGGTCATTGTAATGCACTTGTAACTTGTAAACTTATTAGGCCTTATTATGCCAATAATTGATAAATAACTGGCTTCTCCATTCTACTAAGCAATAATTAGACTGTATTCAAACATTATATATCATAATCTTTTGAATTACATCAATCGATATAAAGATATTCAATTAGTGCTTTGGTCAGACAACCTGATGAGATTCTGTCCAACAAAATAGACACAGGAATTACAACCCCAATTCCAATGAAGTTGGGACGTTGTGTAAAACATAAATAAAACAGAATATGATGATTTGCAAATCATTTTCAACCCATATTCAATTGAATACACTACAAAGACGAGATATTTAATGTTCAAACAGATAAACTTTATGGTTTTTTGCAAATATTCACTCATTTTGAATTTGATGCCTGCAACACGTTCCAAAGAAGTTCTCCATAGAATTCTGTTTGCCTTTAACAGTAATGGTGCAGCACTGATGTAAGTAGATCTTCCAGTCGTCTTTGTGTATTCAGTGTAACTCTATATTATTCCAGGATGATTAAGGTGAAATTTGAGATTTTACAATGCTTACAGGTTATGTAGGCATGAGTGTCCACATTTGGACTCGTCGCTTAACGAAGTTCATACATTCAGTAATTTTCAAAAGTTTATGAGAATATTAACTTCAGTACATCATCTCAGATCTACTTCAGAAGCCCATCTAGTGGTATATCATACATGTTTCATTTCAATGTATTTTACATGTCTGTCTATGTACATGTCTGCTGAGTGCTATAACTTGTTTTACCTCTTTGTTTTGATATTTAAATTTTAATTTTTACCGCTGTGTTCTATAGCAGGATCTCATCCAGACATCTCTATATAGAAAAAGGCTGAACTGCGCCGTGTTGAAGACAGAACGTGTGGTATTTGACAGTGAGGGGAAATCAAAGAATACTAAATCATGCATCGATGAAACTTGTTAGTGAAAGTAATGAAGCACAAAATGCCACATGACCAAACTGAAAAGCCTGGAGTGCTTTTAGTGAGTGCTTTTAGAGAGAACTTCTCGCTTCCCTGCTGAAGTTCTCCTGTATATGCTGCTCTCTTAATGGCTACATCCCCTCTCTCTTTCTCCTCTACTGACCCACATGTGACCCTCTTCTAGACTCAGTGAGTCCATCAGATGTGGGTTCAGCAATGACATTTGAGAATGGTACACTGGGGTTGAATTTATAGTACATTGATTTTCTGGAGGGTCATTTTGGAGATTTTATCTACCGGGATGGACCACTACCAGCTCAGCTGACTGAGATCACAAGATCAGTGCAAATGGACAAGAAATGTCCTCCATAGTTCAAGTTATGTACTGCTTCTTTCGGCTGCTCCCTTTAGGGGTCGCCACAGCGGATCATCTGCCCCCATCTTGCCCCATCCACTGCCTCCTCTACTTTTACACCAACCATCTCCATGTCCACCTTCACTACATCCATAAACCTTCTCTGAGGTCTACCTCTTCTCCTTCTACCCAGCAGCTCCATCTCCAACATTCTTTGCCCAATATATCCACTATTCCTCCTCAACACATGTCCAAACCATCTCAACCTGGCCTCTCTGGCTTCATCTCCAAACTGCTCCACCTTCACCGTCCCTCTGATCTGCTCATTTCTAATCTTGTCCAGCCTTGTCACTCCCAATGAAAATCTCAGCATCTTCATCTCCGCCACCTCCAGCTCAGCCTCCTGTCTTTTAGACAGAGCCACAGTCTCCAAACCATACATCATAGCAGGACGCACTGCTGTCTTGTAGACCTTCCCTTTCACTCTTGCTGCTATCCTTCTGTCACACATCAGCCCTGACACCCGTCTCCACCCACTCCATCCTGCCTGCACCCTCTTCTTCACCTCTTTTCTACACTGTCCATTGCTCTGGATGGTTGACCCAAGATATTTGAAGTCATCCACCTTTACGACCTCTACTCCTTGCATCTTCAATGCCTAACCAGGTATTGTATGGTAACTGTAAATACTGGACATTCATGAGTAAATCTTTGGGAATAGTTACGCTAAGCTGCTGGACTCTTTTTTTGATGAAAGATATTGCCAATATTAAAGCTTCACTATGTAAGATTTATGGAATATGTTTGCAGCATTAGTTCTGGTGTTTTGTGGGGAATAAAATCACAGCTGGAATGATCTACTGTAACCAAACCACAGCCATGATTCTTAAAAATCATGTGCCTAAAAAAAAAATAACCCTCACCTTGAACCGAGTGGCAGTGATGCCTCTCTCCGTTTACATTTGCCCCTCCTCTGGACCTGCCCCTCCCTCCTCCTGGGGGCGGAGATTTACCCCGCAGCGTGTAGTAGAGCGCAGCGGAGCGGCGACGGGCCTTTCGCAGGATGTGGCACACCAGCTGGAATAGCTCCTCGTAGCAGTCCCCAGGCTCGGTCAAGGAGGCCAGCGTGCTGGAGGACAGGCAACGAGCACGCTGCTCCTGCATGAGCTGGTGCTCCCGCTGCTTCGTCTCCGAAAACTGAGTGGCGATGACCACCAGGCACAGGTTAATCATGAAGAAGGAGCCAATCTGAAGGTCAAGAGGCAGAAAAGGTTCAGGATCAAGGCCATGTGTAATAAGCAAAGGTGGGTAGAGCAGCTTAAAGCCGATCTCTAACAACACCTAAAGAGTGCTACACCTAAAGAGTGCATACAGACCTGCAGTAGAAACTCTTAGTACGCAGCATCTCTCAGCATAGGGTCTGAAGCTTGTTAGTTCCCATTTTGTTCTAACATAAATTGCTGAAGCTCCAAAGTAAGAGGTGTGAGCAACAGTAAAGCAGTCCTGGTGCTCGACCACCACAATGAAAAAATAAAATTAGGAGCTAAATATGAAAATCTAAATTGGAAGCAAGGAAAAAACTCCTTTTTCCTGACTTTTGTTTACTGGTAACACTTTCGTTTAAAGTCTCTTAGGTTAGGTATACACGGGGTAGTTGTAAGATACAAATTCCAAAATATGAGGTAATTATTTTAGGGAAGTGACTTTCTTGCTTAAACACATGACATTATAGTAAAAATTAAATGAGAATTTGTTGGTAATTACCATCTTATTACTGTATTTTCAGGTCCTTCTAAAGCTTATTATTCAGTAACTACAGGAATGTCAATGCAAACTGGCTAGCTAGGCTGAAGTGTGTAAAGGTGGGCCCTGACCATTTTAGGGGTTAATACCCTAATATCACTTAATATCTAGAACTTGTTGGATGTAATAGTGTCATTTATTTAGACTTTCTTGGAACGTCCCCCACTGTACTCAGAATAATTGCTTAGTACTTTGGAGTTTAGTGATGGCATGTTGGACATTTCAGTGTAATGTAGTTAGACTGTCTTAGAACCATCAACTTACCCAAAATAATTATCTAGTATTTTGGAGTTTGTACCAAGCATTTGTCTAGTTTATACAAAGAGCATTTAGGCAATTCAGTGTGATGTAGCTAGACTGTCTCGGAATTTACCATCATGTTACATTACCCAAAGTAATTATCTAGAACTTTGGAGTTTGTACCAAACACTTGCCCAAATAATACATAGAACCTGTTCAGTGTAATGTATTTAGACTGTCTTGGGACCATCATGTTACCCAAAATAAGTATCTAGTACTTTAGAGTTTGTATCAAATACTTGCTTAATTAATACCTAGAACCTGTTGGCCATTTCAGTGTAATGTAGACTAATCTAGACTTGCTTGAAACTTATCAACATGTTACCCAAAATAAGTATCTAGTACTATGGAGTTTGTACCAAACATGTACTTAGTTAATACCTAACGCCTGTTGTGCATTTGGGTGTAATGCATCTATACTGTCTTGGAACTTAGTATCACATTACCCAAAATAATCATCTAGAACTTTAAAAATCTAGAACCCAGTTAATGCCTACAACCTGTTATGCATCTTCTAAGTGCATTTTGCAATTGTAATGTAACTAAACTCTGTTAGAACTTACCAATATATTACCCAAAAGAACCAGCTAGTACTTTGGAGTTTTTCCAAACACTTTTCTATTGAATACATAAGTTCTAATACCTCGAACATACAGCTACATTGGTTGTAATGTAGCTATACTGCCTTGGAACTTACTGTCACTTTGGAGTTTGTCCCAGTTAATGCTTAGAACTTGTTGGAGAGTTCAGAACTCAAAGAACTGTAAAAGAAAGTGTCACCAGTTTGCTTCCGCATTAGTAAAATTATCCATTAAAAATATCCATAAAGGTACATATCTGGGTACAAAGCTGCATGTTATTGTTTAAAAGTTTGGAGATGTTGCGGACACATGTGTATAATGATGCTCTTGAGTCAGCTGAATTTGAGTGAGTGAGTTATAAGTGAAGTTTATTTAATGGTCCACATCTAAATGAGGTGATCTTTGCTTGATTTGTGTGGAAATGATCTGTCGGTCGGGAACAATGTAAGCAAATTAGAAAGAGAACAGAGGTAATCAGTCTTATAATGAAAGAGTGGCGTGAGTCTAAACTTGCCTTTCAGTCATTCATGCAGTAATGCACCTGATTCAGCTAATTAAAGTTTGAATAATGACAATAATTGCTCGATCAGTCGAGATCAGATAATGTGTGTTACTCTTTGGATGGAACAGAAGATCACGGCAGACTTTGTGAATAAGACCAAGACCGCTTTGTTAAATAATTCAAAAGGGGTAGAAACTATGAAGAGGTTGTACGTTTATATTCAGCCAGGGAAAGTATCTGAAGGTGAGATGATCGTTATGGATTCGGGAAATCATTGTCTGTGTGAGAGCGCCTAACAGCAAGGTTAAGACAAAAGGATTAACTCGCTCTTGCTTAGATTATCTACTCATGATGGATACCAGGCCTTAAACGGCACGGCAGACTAAAAGGAACATTTTCAGAGGTGGACGAAGAACACAAATCATATACTTGAGTTAAAGCAGAGACACCCAAGGTAAAAAATTAATCCAGTAGAAGTAGAAGTTCCTCCCTTTAGACCGCCACTTGAGTAAAAGTACTAAAGTATTTCCCTTCAAATGTAAAAGTACTAAAAGAGTAATTCTGGCTCTTATGTCCTGTTATCATTTTTATAACCAGACTGGCTTCATGAGCTCATTTCAGGTGAAAGTCCTCCAGCGTCTCTCTTGGTAAACCAGTCTTTTAATAGAACGTCATTAATTAGTGACGCTGACGTCTATTAAAATGATCAGAAGCACAAAACACTGAAGGTAAACAGTTTCCATCAGGGAGAACCGAGTGGCTCTGAAATCACTTTTTACACACAAGCAAAGTTTCAGTTTCAGATTTATTTACAACTTAGTTCCAAGTTTAAGTTGAATAAAAACTGGCTTTAAACTCAGGATCACAGATGAGCTCCTTTACTATGTTGACTGTCATTGTAATTTGTTCCCTTACTGGTTCTAACATCAAGTACTAGAACCCTTCACTCTGTAACACTACACTACAGTACAGTAATGCTGGCGTTCTACTGGATATGCAGTGTTAAGTGAGTGCCAGGCTAATGGTGGTGCTGTTTCACATTCACACTATTGTATGGGTAATTTAAAGGATGGGATTTAATGTGAATGCAAGCCAGAGTCCAAAAGCCACTAAGATTGACAAAGTAATTTACCTGTATAAGATTTAGTACAACACCAATAACATTACCAGAGGGCTCATATGTGAACAGAAGCTGACACATTATCAGGAACTACAATGACGTCTTGATGATAGCTGGCAAAATACGATGTTTTCTGTGACGCTTTGTTTTTACAGCCGTTTGTTTTTTCAGGTTTCATGAGTGAAAAGTGTAGCCAGGATGTATTTTCTCCACACTTCTAGAGGCACAGAGTTCAGGACATGTGCCAAAATCTGCCCCTTGAGCTCATAAATCTGCTACTGCACAAAAACAATGAAGCACAGTGCATTTCTGTGAGACTTTGGTTTTCACCATTGGTTCTTCAAAGGTTCTTTAGTAAAGGGAACGAATCAATTTAGAACCATGAGTTCTATATTTAAACACCTCTGTGTTTAAATATAGTTAAGTTAAGTGATGCTTTTTTAATCCCACAACCAGGGAAATTCCACCTCCGCATTTAACCCATCCGTGAAGTGAAACACCACATACACACTAGTGAATACACACACACTAGGGGGCAGTGAGCACACTTGCCTGGAGCCCTATCCACAGTGCCCGGGGAGCTATTGGGTGTTAGGTGTCTTGCTCAAGGATACCTCAGTCATGGACTGTCTGTGCTGGGGATCGAACCAGCAACCTTCCGGTCACAGGGCCAGTTCCCTAACCTCAAGCCCACGACTGCCCCCAATCTGCTGGGTATCTGCTGGACTGAGAATAGTCTACCAAGCAAAAATATCCAGCCAATAGCGTCCTGTGAGCAGCGTCCTGTAAGCACTGATGAAGGACTAGAGGATGACCAACACAAACTGTGCAGCAGCAGATGAGCTGTCGTCTCTGACTTTACATCTACAAGGTGGACCGACAAGGTAGGAGTGTCTAATAGAGTGGACAGTGAGTGGACACAGTGTTTAAAAACTCCAGCAGCACTGCTGTGTCTGATCCGCTCGTATCAGCACAGTCAAGTCAAGAGGCTTTTATTGTCATTCAATCTATGTACAAGTACACAGTGGAGTGAAATTACATTCCTCCAGGAACATCACGGTGCAACAAGGAACAAAGAGTACAAAGTGCGAACGTGCAGACATCGTGTGCAAACACAAAATTTAACTAGAAATAATAATTATGATAAATTAAACAGACATTAGACACAGTAAACAGACAGGACAGTGCAGCGCAGACACAGCACTCATTCTGGACATGAGGTCGTGGAATAAGGTGCAGAGATATTAACAAGATGTGATCTGTGAGTCACACAGTCAGATGACAGACATAAACACAGCAGTTACTGAGGTAGAAAAACCTGAGTAAAACAGTGAAAACACAGTGCAGCAGCGATGTTCCAGAAGTAGAGCATCAAAAGAGTTGTGTGTGTGGAGTGTGTGTGTGTGTGAGGGGTGGGGGGGGGGGGGTGTTGTGCTCAGTCCTTGTGAGTTTAAAAACCTGATTGCTTGAGGAATAAAGCTGTTGCAGAGTCTGGCAGTGGTGGCACGGATGCTCCGGTACCTTCTGCCAGACAGCGGCAGTGAAAAAAGTCCATGTGAGGGATGGATGGGTGGTGCAATTCCCAAACTAAGCGATGATGCAGCTGCTCAGGATGCTCTCCACAGTCCTCCTGTAGAACGTGGTGAGGATGGGAGAGGGGAGATGAGCCTTCTTCAGGCTCCGCAGGAAGTTGAGGCCCTGCTGGTCACACACTAACACACCACCACACACCACGTTGGTGTCACTGCAGTGCTGAGAATGATCCATCACCCAAACAGTACCTGCTCTGTGAGGGTCCATGGGGGTCCTGACCACTGAAGAACAGGGTAACAGAGTATCAGAGAAACAGATGGACTACAGTCTGTAATTGTAGAACTACAAAGTGCAGATATACAGTAAGTGGAACTGATAAAACGGACAATGGCGTATATTGTATATTAGTGCTCACTTAAGTGGTGTAAAAAGAGATGGTCTTCGTTCTGTGTTTGAAGACCACAAGAGAGTCTGCTGTTCGGATAGCCAGTGGGAGTTCGTTCCACCACCTGGGTGCCGGACAGAGAAGTCTTGATGTTCGTCTTCCACAAGTCTTGAAGAATGGTGCGTTATGCCGAGCTGTGCTTGAAGCTCGAAGGGCTCAAGGTACAGTTCAAGTTTTGACCATTGCCATTAGGTAGGAAGGGGCTGGTCCATTTTTGGCTTTGTAGGTTACCATCAGGGTTTTAAAACTGATTGGGCAGCTATGTGAAGCCAGTGAAGACAGCGCAGCAGTGCAGTAACATTACTGGACTTAGAAAGATTGAAGACGAGCCATATTACTAAGTTCTGGTTGAGTAGCCGGGGCTTGAAGGCCTGCATGGGAACACCAGCCAAGAGTGAGTTGCAGTAGTCCAGCCTTGAGATGACATGAGATCATGAGACCATGATGATGACCTGTAGCTCTAGGCATGAATAGTAACTCATGAATAGTCTTGCTACGATTGAGCTTCAGGAGGTGAGCGGCCATCCATGAAGAGATGACAGTCAGACACGCCGAGATGCGACTGGAGAGCTAAGGATCAGAAGGTGGGAATGAAAGCATATTTGAATTCTAATGCTTCAGTTGTCTTCTGATGTAAATTAAGCCAAGGGTAAGTGGAGTAACAGACATTTGACAATGCCAAGCCATGAGGAGTCAAAGTCTAGGTCACTGGTGTTCAAGTCATGAGTCTTTGCCAATTATCATGAATTGAGTCTTATGACTTGAGTTCTCATCTTTGCCCATTAATAAGGACCCCTTGAAGAACCCTTTTTTTATAAGACTGTACTTATTCCAACATATCGATTGTAGGCCACTGTTTGATGCAAATTTACATTATTTTTCATTGGCCAAAGTTGAAAACAAACTATTCATGTCTGTAGAGGATTCAAAACTTTTTTGAGTTCACTCTGAATTCCCAAATGCCTGGAACTGGAGAATCCACTCTTTTTGGGATTGACTCCCAGGCTTAGCTTCAGGAGAACATGCTCAAGTAGCACGTGGCTCGTCCAGAGGTAAACAATCATGACTGCCAATAAATGTCAGTCGCTCCTGGAGGGTTCAGCTTCATCTTCACCATTGCACATGAGCCATAGTGAAATTCTGATGGCTGAAAGCTTTGGCTCATCACCCAGAATGTGTTGGAGCTCAGCCTAAAAGGGGATGTTATTCAGGCACGATTTTGGTTCGCGTCCTCGGATTCTTTAAACTTTGCTTTCAGACTTTTCTTGACCCTGCAGCCTTGTTGTGCTCGGGCATTTCTTTCCAAATCATTTCGAACACAGAGAAACATCAGGCTAATTGATCATGAGGTCTCAGTAGCACGAAATTATGACGAATGTGGAGTAGGATTGACTTAAAAGTCGCGTGAATGAGTCGTATTGCCGCATATCGGACACGTATCAAATTTGAGTTTCACACATGAAAACATCTCAAATCAATTGAAAATGTCAGATTCAGTGTGTTTTTGCTGTTGACACTAACACACACATATAAATCTGTGTCACACATTTAGATCAGATTTGGGCCACTTTTACCTGCTGTGTAAACAAAGCCTTAGATCCTGTTGAGCAAATACCATTTACAACTTTTTGGCTGACGCTTTTACCCAGAGCTGATTACAATTTGATCATTTTACACAGGTAGGCCAAGGTAGTGTTAGGAGTCCTGCCCAAGGACTCTTATTGGTATAGTGTAGGGACTTGTCCAAGTGGAGGATTGAACCCCAGTCTAGAGCATAGAAGTTACCCACTACACTACACCAACCACCAAAAGCCATGAACCTGGAGCCCAGGTTTCTGGTACGGATACTTCCAGTGCAGTGGAGCTCCCTCACTGAGGAGGTAAGGAAGTTCTGAAAACTGCTGCTTCTCACTTGTGAAAGAGGACCAAACTGGAGAGAAATGGTCAAAAAGATCATGTTCTGATAAGGTGCTGCAAAGAGACGCCTGATGGACACGTCAACCCTGTTACGTTATTAAGATCCATTTGGAATGAATGTGAATGTGAGCGTGAGCGAGGTTCAGGTTTATCAGAGCAGAGTGTCTGCTCTCATATCACACTTCATTCATACCAGTGCAGAGCGAGAGCTGTCAAAACACGCACTCACACCCACGAAGTCCCAGATCCGCGCTTAATGAAACATACTGGAGCCTGGCTGTGAGAAATAAGGATCAAAGCATGCAGGGGTGTAGAGGGAGGGAGGGAAAGAGGGAGGGAGGAGAAGAGGAACAGCTGTGGGCCTGTATGTGTGACTCAGTGCAGCTGTGCAGGTGTTTGTCCTGCCCCTTCATCTGTCCAGCTTGTTTGGGATTCGGACTGCCAGACTGCGCTTAATCATCTCAGCAATGCACTTTATTTACAAACCTGCAGGAATGCAGGACTCAGAATCACCGGTTTACATAATATACATTCAATTTTGCTATAGATGAATGTATAAAATGATTGTAGTTTCACAAAACCAAGCAATTAGTAGGTATGAAATAATGAAGAATCGCTAAATGTGTCCGGGATGATGAGAGGAGCCGTATGTGGCTCTTTAATGACTGAGAAGAGTGTAGATCATCCTGAATGATGTTGTAATAAAATTAATATCCAAAATATCTAGAATTAGGTTATAATAAAATGAATACCCAGAATGAAGACATAGTAAAATGAATATCCAGAAAAATGTTCTAATAAAATTTATATCAGAATGAAATTCAATTAAAATTGATTTCCCCGAAAAAAGTTTACAAAAATTAATATCTTGAATAATCCAAAGGAAGTTCTAATAAAAAATATTAACCAGAATAAATATACTTAATATCCAGACTAACCATAATGACATTCTAACCTATATATATTCAGGAAAACAAATAAATTGATATCCAAAAAGTCCAGAATTAAGTTTTAATAAAATTGATATCTAGAATGAAGTTCTAATAAAAGTAAACCTTCAATCTACACCACATATATATTAGTTAGTAGAAAGCTGGGACTAAAATCTATTCTTACCTGCACTTTATGACACGTTATACCACAGTTAGTTCTGGCCATGAAAGCTGATTGGTTGAGAAGCATTCTAACTGTGCTGATATTTTGCCATAAGAGCAGTTTTTTTCACAAACACTGTATCACTCCACTGAGACACTCGAGATGTTTGAACGTTTTTACTTCTTTTTTTTGCCACAAACAGAAAACGGACACTCTTAAGATCACATTTGACTGACAGCCGATTTGGTCCGACTCTGAAGACGAGACGACACTAAATATCCAATCTGTCGTCATCACTGAGCAGCTTTTCAGTCGGCAGCTGTGACAGAAGAACAGAAGAACAGAAGAATCAGCCAGAAATGAACCCAACACCATTCGCCAAACTAAACGGGCTGTAAGAAGCTTTACAGATCGGCTGGAACAAAACAACATTAATGCTGATCTGGAGAAACTGACCAAACTGAGCTGAACCTGATATTGGCTCAGTTTTATGGCTCAGTCTGATTTGGTCCGACTCTGAAGATCAGACACGTCTGGCGAATGGAGTTGGGTTCATTTCTGGCTGATTCCAGGTTGTTCAGCTGTTCTTCTGTCATAGCTGCCGACTGAAAAGCTGCTCAGTGGAGACGACAGTTTGGGAATTTAGTTTAAGGAGCTGGAGAACGAACTGCCGGCTGAGCAGCGAGTGGGCGGAGCTCGTTACTCTGATGTAGCAACAATCTGCTCGTTAAGGAGCTCTAATTAGGAGGAAGGAACTGAACATTAAAACATATTAAACGCCGCGTTCACGGCCAGTTTATTCATTTCTTACTGTATTTATTTAACTGCTGTATAAACGCAGTAGAACAATCGAGGTCGTGAATTTTAGTTAAGGTCAAGCAGCGAATCTAGGCTGGTTTAAGCAGGTGGTGAGCACTGATGCAGAAACTGGTTTACTGGTTCGCATGTTTTTAGCAAACTAAAAGCAAAGTGACAGTAGTATAAGCTACACCATCACACTGCTGCTGGCAGGGCGATGTAAACAGCAGTAAACTGTGCAGTAAATTGTGGTCACTGGATGACAGAAGCACAGAAGAAAAGGACAGAGGGGAGCTCAGGTTGACTGAGCTGAACCGCCGTGAAGTGAATGGAGGGAATCAGCAGGTTTCCGCACACTGATACTACACTATAGCCTCTCTCTACAGGTAACGGCACCTGCCTGGGCGGTTGCCTGGTTACAGAGAGAGCACAGCAACCAGGGAGTAAATAAAAATGTGCTGAGGAGAAAAATGCAGGCGCTCGCCAGCACAGTCCTCCATCCTCCAGCCAAAATTGACATTTTAATCCCCCAAACAGGGTTGATTACCAGGGATTTGACGGCTGCTGTTTTCAGCTGGGAAGAGGCTGCCGGAGAGCATGTGGAGAGCGAAAACGCTACTGTAAAGCTCAGCTTAAACACATACAGGAAACCGCGAGGTTTAAACTAATTAAACAGAGCCGGAGCCAAAGCAAATTTGATTTCCTTCAGGAAGAAAATCACATATTTACTCGTGTGCATTTGGGAGACTAATGGATTGATTAAATTCTGCTCTTTCAATGTTTGTGACATTCAAACATCCAGGGCTTAAAGAGAAGATCCTGCAGGTCAAACTCATGAGGAAAAACCACAAATTGACCTACAGCCCGTGTGTCCATATACTGGTCACTTTATCGGAAACCCCTCGTGTGCAGTCAGAGACTGTAGGTCATCGATTGGTGCGCAATTTGGCCCAATCCCATTTCTTATTTTACCCCTACCCTTTGTTTTCAAGTGTAACATTGCCCTTTAGAACTGATTTAGAACTGAGTTACAAGGGGTAGTGGTTGAAATCTTCCCTACTAAATGAGACCCTCAAATAAACAGCCTCACTTCATTAACAGCTACTAGCGCTGCTCTGTAGGTGACCCTGCCCGTCTCCAGTGAGAGCAGAGGAAGGTAAAGTCCAGCTCCTCACTGCTGGGCTTTAAATATAGGGAATCATGTGCCTGCAAGAGGAGGGGGGACAATTATTTATTCTCACCCACCCCTAATTCTTCAGTGAAATTGAAGTCAGCTATTCTCCAGCTTCTCGTTCAAATTTTTCCTGCTCCACCTTAAATAATGCAGCAGTTCTGATGCCTGAGACACCTGAATGTAACTGCTGCACCATTTAAGATGGAATGGCAAATTTAGCTAGCTAGATACCAAGACACCAGCATACATCTCAACAAGAATCAGGACGCCCTACCCCTAAGCCTGAACACGCAGAACTGAGGGGTAGGGATAAGTGGTAGAGGCAAGGGGTGAAATGGGATTGGGCCTTAGTGTCAGCCATCCTCTAGTCCAGTGGTCCTCATCCCTGGTCCTGGAGAGCTGCCTTTCTGCAGAGCCTAGTTCCTGCAATTTGCCACACCTGCTCCAGTTAGTCAATCTATTCTCAAGGCCCTGATTGGCTGGATCAGATGTATTAGAGTTCAGAAAGGGGGTGAGGCAGCTTACTGGATTCAGGCTGGAACTAAACTCTGGAGTAGCTCTCTAGGACTAGGTTGGAGACCATTGATCTAGTCCTTCAGCCATGGTTCAGCTACAGATGCAAAAGTGTTCTTGCTACAGTAGAATCACAGTGAGTTTACATGCACTCGACAATCCAATCTTAATCAGATTTCTGCAATTGTCAAATTGGCAATTATTCACATGGTCATGGAAGCACACTCTGATTTCTTAGATCAGAGTAAGGTCTAGAAATCTGATTAAGAAATCTGATAAAGAGGCTGGATTTTTGCTCAGTTATCAGATTTCTCAGTGCATTTAAACTCTGATTTCTTTCAGATTTCTCAGTCTGCGCGACAGTACCGGAAATAAGTGAGCAGCTTTTGGAGTGACACTGAAACCAAAAACATGCTTGACGAAATTAAGGATTTACAGATTTTTCATCTTCTGGATGAGGTCTGTTCATATTTACAGGTAAAGTGGTGCAATGCTTTAAGAAAAGACACAGCATGAGGTTTAAAGGCTGGTTGCAAAGCAGAAATCTGATTACTGTCTGACTCATGTAGACCTGGAGTTTCCCCATTACCTGATTATTGTCCGACTCATGTAGACCTGGAGTCTCCCTGTTATCTGATTACTGTCTGACTCGTGTAGACCTGGAGTTTCTCCATTATCTGATTACTGTCTGACTCCTGTAGACCTGGAGTTTCCCCATTATCTGATTACTGTCTGACTCCTGTAGACCTGGAGTTTCCCCTTTATCTGATTACTGTCTGACTCATGTAGACCTGGAGTTTCCCCATTATCTGATTACTGTCCGACTCCTGTAGACCTGGAGTCTCCCTGTTATCTGATTACCGTCTGACTCCTGTAGACCTGGAGTTTCCCCATTATCTGATTACTGTCTGACTCATGTAGACCTGGAGTCTCCCTGTTATCTTATTACCGTCTGACTCATGTAGACCTGGAGTTTCCCCATTATCTGATTACTGTCTGACTCATGTAGACCTGGAGTTTCCCCATTATCTGATTACTGTCCGACTCCTGTAGACCTGGAGTTTCCCCATTATCTGATTACTGTCTGACTCCTGTAGACCTGGAGTTTCCCCATTATCTGATTACTGTCCGACTCCTGTAGACCTGGAGTTTCCCCTTTATCTGATTACTGTCTGACTCCTGTAGACCTGGAGTTTCCCCATTATCTGATTACTCAAGTGCATGTAAATGTGTTGATCGGATTACTGACAAAATCTGATTTGCTGCAGTTATTGGATTATTAGGTGCATGTAAACACACTCACTGTTAATACCCTAAAGAACCACAACTGAAAAAGTTTTGTAAGTGTGGAGAACCTTTAAAAGGTTTATAGAACCTTTGTGTAATGTAAGCATTCTGTCCCAATCAAAGGGTTTTTTCTTTCCTGGAAACTCTACATTAGGCAGACGTTCTAAGAATGTTGTCTTTCAAACGATAGGATATGATGAAAGGTGCTTAATATGATCAGGGACATTAACTAACAAGACAAAAAGGTCAGGGTGAACGTACATTTTGCTCTGCGCTAGATTTTTCTCCTAAGTTAAAGAGGAATTGTTTGTGGAAAGTGCAGAATGCTCAGCTGATTGCTCAGCAAAACACTCCGAACCGGAGACTGTGCAGGGCAGTCAGGGAAACGTCCTCACAGCGCAGTTTTTGACAACCGGGCTCATCGTATTTGATGAATGGAAACGTTATTATGGCCAGTTTTTCTTGCCGTGGTGAAGTGATCTCATTTTAAGTGTGAAACACTCAGCATTTTGTAGTGTACATCTCTCGCTGGGATGGACAGCAGCCAAGAGATATTGCTTTCTTTTTTTTTGTTCCTGATGTTGCATGAGGCACTAGAGTCTTCTACAAAGGTCTGGAGGAAACACCAGGGAGGAACGTGACCTTTACACGCCGTCCACTGTACACAAACTAGTCTCACCTCTAACATGAGTAAAGTTCACACTGTTCTAATGTCTTCCGGTCAAGAGAAGACTCTCCACACATTCAGGACCAAGACACTGTGTGTCTGTCTGTCTGTCCAACACCCATGTAGTCATCTATTTATTCATCTCTCTGTCCCTCAATCTAACACAGAAGTCAGAACCCAAACCTGTGTTCTTCTAACCGAGATATTACTGGCTTTTTTGCAAAACAAATACTGTATTTATATTTATTTGTAATATTGTAATATTATATAATACAGTGCTTTACAGGCAAAAACATTGTTTACTGCCTAGACACATTTTTTAAAACAATTTTCATGGCTACCAAATTATCTCTGTTCTGATTGGCTGCTCTATATGGGGCCTCATTAAAAAAAGCACAACCATGATGGATTTAAAACAGGCTGTTTTTGTTGTTGTTGTTGTTTTAACTGTTTAGAAAGTATCTCAAGCTTTTTGTTGAAAAAATAAATATATATATTGCAGGAGCTTATCTCAGTGGTCATTTGGTGGAAGGCAAGAAACACTCTGGACAGGTCACCAGGCCATCACAGAGCAGACAAACAGACATATACATTCACACCTCGGAGTAACTTAGCACCTCCAATTAGCCTGACTGCATGTCTTTGGACTGTGGGAGGACACTGGAGAACCCAGAGGAAACCGAAACAGAAACAGGGACCCTGGACGCCCGGCTGAGGAATCGAACCCAGACAGTTTTGCTGTGAGGCAACAGTGCTACCCAGAGACATTACGCTAGAGAGAGGAAGACTTACGATGATGAGCAAGATGAAGTAGATGAAGTTGTAGAAAGAATGTGCATCCATCACGTAGTACATGATCTCCACCCAGCCCTCCAGAGTGATCACCTGCACAGAACACCATACATACCATCAGATCACAGTATCTATCTATCAATCTATCAATCTATCTATCTATCTATCTATCTATCTATCTATCTATCTATCTATCTATCTATCTATCTATCTATCTATTAGTCCGTCCACCTGTCCAGTCGCCCTCCCATCCATCTGTCCATCTATAAATCCATTCACTCACACTTAATGAACATCTACCCACAGTTTGTCCACAGTTATTTGAGCCCACCTCAGCCTCTAGTCTTGCAATGCCAGACGTGATCTCGTCTCATGGGAACAATCATGAGAAATTTGGGGCTAAATGTGGGTATGAAAGTAAATTTATCTGGGTGGGAACAAACCGAGTGTGAAATGTCTAAACCAATCCAATGCCTCCTTAAGGTGGAGCTTAAAGGATCAAAAAAAGAATCAATATCGAGCTTGTCAACGTCGATGGACAAGCAGTAAGTCTGTCATTAGCACATGAATGTAGTGTAAGTTAGCATGGTTAGCATGGCTAACACACTTTGATCAAGCATGTAGACGTGAGGAGAACTGCATTTTGCTAGAAAGCTTGATTTGTTTGTGTTATTGATTGTACTCGGTTACAGTAGGCTACACACTAGAAGAATTTGGTTCTAAGTTCACTTCTGGCCCTTCGAGACCACCAAGCCCCTTTAAATGTTTTTACACTTCAACCACTGCAGGCATGTACCTGAAATATGACTATCCAAGCATAGCCAATGTTGTCGAAGTTGATGGCGCCTTTGTGTGGGTTGCTGTTGCCGGTCAGGCAGCGGGTGTAGTACTGGTTCCAGTTTACACAGAGGCCCATGGCGGAGGTGCTGCCGTTGACCAGTGGCTCAGCGCTCAACCCGAGGGCATGCCGGTGCAGGACGTCCTCCTTATCCAAACAGCATTCCCTGCCCCCCTCCCGCCGCGTCGGCACATCCGAGCACGACACGATACCGTTATCCTGTGCCAGTGAGCAGATAAAAGGCCGCTCGTCGTCTTCCTCCGGCTGGTAGTATGGAGCGGGCAGGGTAATGCCTGAGGGTCTGGAAATAAAACAAAGTTTGGTAAAAAATGTAACAATTTACCCCCTTTGCACAAATGTAGCCCATTCCATACTGGAAGTTTTGTAGAAATACTCATTTCATTGTTAAGTTTTGGTTGGAAACAAAAGAGTTAAATACCCAGTGGAAAATTATTCAGTCAAAATATATTCTCTGTGGTGCCTGGGTTGCTAGCAAAGTGAGCTCTCCCATTGGCTAGGGCTTCAGGAGCTGGACTGAAGGCCTAACGCATCAGATTAACCATTAATAAGAACTGACGGCTGAATCAACGAATCAAATTTTGATTTACAACATGAGGGAAAACTTTAGTGAGAGAAACCATCACTCTAAGCCTTCTGGGAGTTCTAGGTATGTCACTGGCTACAAATACAGGCGGGAGTCTGTCACAAGCTTTAAATCAGTCTGTATTTTATCTAGTACAGGCCAAAAAATCCATGTTTACCACTGTAAACACTGTTGGCGCTAACATACTAATAGAATCCCACAGGGGTGGTAGCAGAAATTAGCATTATAGTCGAGGTGTTCTTGACTGGGTTTTGACATTTAGCAGTTGTTCTTATAAAGTGTTGCCATGGTAATGATTTTTTTTCTTTGTACTCTTGCTGTCCAGTTCCTGTTCTACACTGTTACTCACCTTGTAATTATGTCTCAAGCGTCAAATCATTGATTCAGTGATTATTAAACACTAATAAATTATAACACACTGAATCTCTGCTTTAGAGCTAATACTCTTTTTCGGCCTTTTCAACTAGTGTCTGTGTGTGTGTGTGTGTGTGTGTGTGTAGAACATTTCTCTGTGTGTGAGCCAATGGGGCAGCTCAGCCCTCAGTCTCTTTTCCGTCACACACACACAAAGTTAGGCTGGTCAGCTGGCTAACAGGCTAAAAGAGCCAACAACCTAAACAAACTCCAAACAAACTGGTGGAAGGCAAGAAACACTCTGGACAGGTCACCAGGCCATCACAGAGCAGACAGACAGACATATACATTCACACCTCGGAGTAACTTAGCACCTCCAATTAGCCTGACTGCATGCCTTTGGACTGTGGGAGGACACTGGAGAACCCAGAGGAAACCGAAACAGAAACAGGGACCCTGGACGCCCG
Source organism: Pygocentrus nattereri (assembly GCF_015220715.1). NCBI lineage: Eukaryota > Metazoa > Chordata > Actinopteri > Characiformes > Serrasalmidae > Pygocentrus > Pygocentrus nattereri. The sequence continues at coordinate 38,328,950 of NC_051224.1, forward strand.
GCTGAGGAATCGAACCCAGACGGTTTTATCTGTGAGGCAACAGTGCTACCCAGAGACATTATGATTCTGAGTCCCGAATGACTGCATTTTAGCTGTATTTTGCTCTGTTGGGCTGCAGGATCCAGTATTTAAATTCCTACGTAGTGCACTATGTAGGGAGCAGGGAGCCGTATGAGATTCAGCCCCAGTTTGAGACAAAGGTGCTCCTGAATTGGTGCTAAATAAGAGTCACTGTGGTCATTTAATGACCAAAAAGTACTTTTTTTTTTACTAAAGTTAAACATTTAAACAGTGCTGTGTTATAATATGTTCACTGTTATATGATAAAAAGTTCATGGAATGACCGCAAAAAAATCATGAAATGACCGCAGTACATAACAATGAGCTACTAAATGTTCCCTTCATTCAGTGGTCCATGGTTGCTTAGCAATGATACCACACTTTAAAGGAACTACGTTTCTTGGCAGAATACTTGTTTATGTCGATTATAATTAATAATAACAAATTATTTTCAGATAAATTGTGTATTTTAACATATTTTATGTTGGCTGCCGTTTTATAAAGGCAATAAGCCACCTGAGGCTGTGTGTTGCTACAGTTTTATCACAGGGAAAGGAGGTTTCTAAGCCTAAGAACACCCTTCCTGTGATAAAATCACTGTAATGCATGGCCTCTCATGGCTTATTGCTTTATGTTTTTCATATATATTTTCAAAAAAGCCAAACAATCTCATCGGTCAAGGGTACTATTAACTCGCTTAACCAAGTTTCTGTTGTAAAAAGTTCTGTGAAGCTCTGCTGCAAGTCCAAGATTCACAGCCATCAGATTGCCAAAAAGTATTAGGACAGGCCATTTAATGCTTTTAATCATAAACTTTAAGATGTCACTTTAAGATGCACTTTTGCTGACACGGGTTCCCAATTGTGTCCACACAGCTTGTTTAGTCTCCATATAAAAACACTGACTGATGTTCTTGAGCAGCCACACATGAGGTTGAGCCCACCATGCCTAATGACAAGCATTTGCTTAAGGGGAACATTGGGCTGTGGAGCAGTGGAACTGTGTTCTCTGGAGTGATTGCTCTCCTCCAAATACCTTGGGGATGAATTAGAGTGACCTAGAACTAATCATTAACTTTAATTTGCGTTCATTCTGCTGTTTTTTTTTCCCCTGAGCCCCTCAGAACGCCTGGTTGTGAGCCTGCAGTAGCCAATATGGGTTATCTGTGAAACACAACCACCCCCACGCAAAACTCACTCTCTCCCTGCACATGAGGCACATGCGTCCCCAGGCCCCAATGTCAGTAGTGTAGAGTAAATGAAGGAAGCTTTTTCTTCAACCTTAAGGAGGGTTTTAAAGCCCAAACAGATCGATAGCTGATCAGGCTGCAGCAGAGGGGCTGTTCATTTAGATAAACCCAGATAACCCTCAGCTGCTTAAACCAGCTGAACACAAACTCACTCTGTAAGGCTGCGTGCGGTTTCTCACTGTTCATAAAGCAGCTACAATGACCGGCTTATCAACTCTACTGACCATATAGGTGCACTTTGTAGTTCTACTATTACAGACTGTAGTCCATCCGTTTCTCTGCATACTACATTATCCCCCTTTCAGCCTGTTCTTCAATGGTCAGGACCACCACAGAGCAGGTAATATTTGGGTAGTGGGTCATTCTCAGCACTGCAGTAACACTGATGTGGTGGTGTGTTAGTGTGTGCTGTGCTGGTGCAAGTGGATCAGACACAGCAGTGTGTCCACTCACTGTCCACTCCTGCCTTGTCAGTCCACCTTGAAGATGTTAAGTCAGAGACGACAGCTCATCTGCTTCCGCACAGTTTGTGTTGGTCATCTACTAGTCCTTCATCAGTGGTCACAGGATGCTGTTGGCTGGATATTTTTGGTTCTCAGTTCAGCAGCGACATGGAGGTGTTTAAAAACACTCCAGCAGCACTGTCTGATCCAGTGTCTGATCCACTCACACCAGCACAACACACACTAACACAACACCATGTTAGTGCTGAGAATGACCCACCACCCAAATAGTACCTGCTCTGTGAGGGTCCATGGGGATCCTGACCACTGAAGAACAGGGTAACAGAGTATCAGAGAAACAGATGGACTACAGTCTGTAACTGTAGAACTACAGAGTGCACCTACATGGTCAGTGGAGCTGATGAAACGGACAATGAGTGTACTTATAAGGTAGATGTCTCTAATGCAGTGGCTGGTTGGTGTATGTTAGTCTATCCTAGGAGGGATGAAGATATGGGGTTGTTTTTCAGGGGTTGGTCCAGATCCCCTAGTTCCAGCGAAAGGATCTCTTAATGCTTCGGCACCAAGAGATTTTGGACAATTGTATGCTTCCAATTTTGTGAGAAGTTTTAGTAAGACCCTTTTCTGTTCCAGCATGACTGAGCCTCAGTGCAAAAGGAAGGTCCATAAAGACATGGCTGGGTAAGTTTGGCCCTCACAGAGTCTTGACCTTAGCCCAATAAAGCATCTTTGGGATGAACTACAATGGAGATTGTGAGACGTGCCTTCTCGTCCAACATCAGTGTCTGACTCCACAAATGCTCTTCTGGATAAATGAGCAGAAATTCCTATAGACACTCTCCAAAATCTTGTAGAAAACTCCCCAGAAGAGTGGAAGCTGTTACAGCTGCAAACTCCATATTAATGTCCCTGGATTTTGATTGGCATGTCATAAAAGCTCCTGTGGGTGTGATGTGTAGGTGTCCCGATACTTTTGTCTTCATATAGTGTAGTTGACACCACATAATTCCAGAGCTTTGATATTTCCTGGAGGTTTTAGTTTCTAGGCCACCCTACCCACCCAGAGAGAGCGAGGCCAGTTGTGCTCTCTTGGCTGTAGCATCACCAGGGATCGAACTCGCGATCTCCTGATCAGGGTCAACAAATAGATGGTTGCCCCGCTTGTGAGCCCTTGATTAATCAAACTTAATAAGTAATAATTATAGACAAACCAAGGTTTAAAGATAAACATATAAAGTTGTAATGCTAATGATGATTGTTTCTGCGCTGGATGTGAAGCAAATAATTGTAGCAGTGCAGCATGTAAAGCTAATATTTGTGCTTTTAGTAATAATATATGTTGACAATTACACCAGCGCAGCATGCCCCTGCATGAACCTGTGTGGCGCGTAAAGCTAATGATCGTATCAGTGCTGGATGTGACGCTAATAATTGCACCTGCGTGGCGTGTAAGAGCACACGGAGCATAACACTATGGCAAAAGCCAGTGTGACACCTGGCAAACACCCACCAAGAGCCAAAATGCTACGACGCTCTTAATAATGCACCACGCGGTAAGAGATAATTGACCTGTCAGAGTGACTGACAGTAGCTGTATGTGTGTGCGCGACGAAGAAAGCTCGCGATAAGGACGTGCCGTCGAATGAACAAAACCTCAAACAGGGCGAAGAATGAGTTATTTTGGAAGAGGAGGGAGAGAGAAAATGACATTAAAAAGGCAAAGAATGACTGACTCTCTTGGAGAGCTTGGAGAACAGGCTGCTTTATGAAAATGCGGATAAATAGCGAAAAGAAAAAAGAATCAAAACAACACCTCTCTGTACATTAGAATTCATCTAACCCCCGTCATACACACACTCGTCCGCTCCGCAGGAGCTTTCAAATCCAATCTCTCCGCAGACAGGGGCGGCCGGGCGTCTGTTGGCACGGTAACCTCGGGCTCATGAATGCGGACACCAAACAGTTTTTAATCAACTGCAGCCATCGACTGGGAGGAACTGCATTTGCATTTGAAATGGCAGCTGGAGAGTAAAACCGGAGGGAATCGAAGCGAAGGACAAATGGAGAAAGCAGTGGAGAAATGGTTTAATGTATGGGCAAATGCTAGAGCTCATTTTATGGTAATGATGTAGTCAGGCTGCTCTGTATAGGGTTGATTGGAAGAGGGTCAATAGGAAGAGCTGTGTTACCGACCCAGAGCCAGGCTTAAAGGAATATTTACAGTACAAAATCAAATTCATCGTTTTAACTCAATGCCCAAATGTAGTCAATCAGCCAAGACATGGTGGACGTCTGACGCTTTCTTCTTTCCTTTTGCGTTGAAGATATGAGGCTAACAGGTGGTTGGTGTAGTGTAGTGGTTAACACCTCTGCCTTCTACACTGTAGACTGGGGTTCAATCCCCACCTGGGCAAACACCCTACACTACGCCAATAAGAGTCCTTGGGCAAGACTCCTAACACCACCTTCGCCTTCCTGTGTAAAACGATCAAATTGTAAGTCGCTCTGGATAAGAGTGTCAGCCAAATGCCGTAAATGTAAACTTAGGAACAGAAGTAATGCCTATGGACACGACGTAAACACAGTCCTTCAGAGTGGTTTGGTGCGAAACACTCCATCCTAGATCACCTTAGTGACTCAGAATAATTCACAGTAGTGGTGATAGGAACCAGACATCCACCTCTGAAAGCTCCCTCACAGAAAGTTATATTTTTTGATTATTATGAACACACTGCCTGATATCTGCCTGTTTTGTCGAAAGATTTTAGGCTCTTTATCCATTCGTGACGGAGGGGGGTATATGTGTGGTCTCGTAAGGCCAAATATTTCCCAAATAAATGTTATTTTTGTCAGATGTGCCACTCTGTGTCCATGATCAACATCACACATAACAACAGACAGTCTGAAGATGCACATAGGTTCACCAGTGGTTTTAGATAGTAAATAAAAGGTATTTGTGTTGTAGTCATGGCGACCCCCCGGTTCCTATCACCACCACTGTAAAGACGTCCATAGTCTGTAAGTTCCTCTTCAGCGAAGCACTCCGAATGAACTTCTGAATGACTTTGTCGACGTCTCCGTGATGAAATTAAGGAGAAATGAGGAGAAATCAGCTTTGACAGCTTAAAATTCAACATTCAAGACGGCTGCTGCTACTGGTTTTTGCCATGTGACAAGCCTTTGTTGATGTTCACAGTTAGCATTAGCTTAGAGCTAACATGATATTGGAAACCCCACAGGGGCCAGAAGCGATCTGCGTTCTCGTAGAAGTGGTTTTGTTTACTCCCCGAACCCGAGGCCTACAGTTCTGGCCAGCAGTACTGTTTTTTTCTCTTCTTTATAGTTTGCAGTATGAATAAACAAGACTTGCTTATTCAACAATTTGATGGGATCTGACACAAGGGATGATTAGACATGTAGTTAGCGCCATGCTAATTGGTGGGGTATAGGCTTTCATTACTTATTAGCTACATTAGCATCGTGGCTTCAGCACAGTTTTAAAGAAGTAAATGTTTTACTCCAAACATTAAACTAGACAAAGGCTGACTGACTCCAGTTGAGGTAAGGAGTGTGCATTGGTTTATTTTTAGGGAAGAGTTGCTTTAAGTGATGCAATACGATTTTTTGTGTAACTAATAAAGTATAATTTTTAACACAACACTATTTTCTGTCTCTCTTTCACTCTCTCACACTCACTCTCTCTTTCTCTCACTCTCTCTCTCACTCTCTTTTTTTATCTCTCACTCTCTCTCTCTCTCACTCTCTCTCTCTCACTCACGCTCACTGTCTCTCGCTCTCTCATTCTCTCACTCTCTCTCTCACTCTCTCTTTTTTTATCTCTCACTCTGTCTCTCTCTCACTCTCTCTCTCTTTTTTATCTCTCACTCTCTCTCTCTCACTCACGCTCACTCTGTCTCTCACTCTCTGTCTCTCTCTCTCTCTCTGTTTATCTCTCTCTCTCTCTGTTTATCTCTCTCTCTCTCTCTCTGTTTATCTCTCTCTCTCTCTCTGTTTATCTCTCTCTCTCTCTCTCTCTCTCTCTCTCTCTCTCTCTCTCTCTCTCTCTCTCTCTCTCTTTTTACTCACAGGGTGAAGTTTTCTTCAAGATAGCAGCGGTTGCGCAGCAGCCCCGCCCACAACTGCACGCCAATGATGCCGAAGATGAAGAAGACGAAGAAGCAGAGCAGGAGAACGTTCCCCAGCATGGGCAGAGTGTCCAAGAGCAGGTTCACCAGGATCCGCATACCTACACAAACACAGGGCAGCATGGAGCATCTTCAGAAAAGGCTTAATGATTTCACAACAGGCCTGCAATTCAGTTACTTTAAACAATCATCATTTTTTTGTATTTAAACCTTCTTTTATTTAAACTGTGTGTGTGTGTGTGTGTGTGTATGTGTGTGTGTGTTTGTGCGTGTGTGTGTGTGTGTGTGTGTGTGTGTGTGTGTGTGAGAGAAGCTCTGCTGGGATTGAATTAAGGGTGTGTGTCTGTGCTGATTGGAGAAACATAGTAGTGTATGATTACTGCTCTGTGTGTACGGCACCTGTGTAGCAACAGGGGGGTCTGGGGGGTGGGGCTAGCCCACTCCTGTGTAAAATGGCACAAAATAAATAAAACTCGGCTTTGCGCTTTCCCTTGCAGGTTAATCTATCACACAGGATGAACCCAAAGGGGCTGAGTTTGTGCGCCTACATGCCGTTTTTCCGCCTTAAACAAGTAAAAGTGATCACTAAAGCACTTCTTTGATCATCACCAATCTTCAGCCTGTGTTATCACCATGGCAACGTTTACATGGCTGCATGCCCACATCGCAACACCCCGTGGAGTGCCACGTTTTTTTCAACAGCAACATGTAACATTAAACACAAGAGCTATTACCAAACTACACCCCCCCCATTATTATTACCCTTTATAACACGGATAGTTCCTGTCCTGAAATCTTTATTGCCGTAAATGATGTTATTAACACTAAATTAATCTTGTTTCTACATATTTGCATAATGATAAACAAACGTGCCTAAATCTACAGCGCCTGGTGATTTGTAGAGTTCTGTCTGTGGTTTTGTGATCATAACGGTAGCAAATCGGCCGTGTTTTCAGCAGTGCTGAATCTCCTCCATACCAGCCGTTATTTACATTACTGTGTAATAGTGGATTAAAAGGTTAACGTCCCTAATGAGAACATAGAAAACCATTAAGAGTTTCTATTGGTTCTTGGGAGTTTGTAATGTGTTTTGGCATTTCTTGATGGGTTGATAATGTAAAGGAATGATTTAGCTGGTGACTGATTTCAGACACATTTCTAATTCTACTTGGAAACTGGGGGGGCAGTCGGGGGCAGTCGGGGGCTGGGGGTTAGGGAACTGGCCCTGTGACCGGAAGGTTGCTGGTTCGATCCCCAGCACTGACAGTCCATGACTGAGGTGTCCTTGAGCAAGACACCTAACCTCCAATTGCTCTCCGGACACCATGGATAGGGCTGCCCACCACTCTGGGCAAGTGTGCTCGCTGCCCCCTAGTGTGTGTATGTGGTGTTTCACTTCATGGATGGGTTAAATGCGGAGGTGGGATTTTAAAAAGTATAATTTAACTTAAACTAGTGTTTAAGTAACTACTGTAACGAAAACGCTCGCAGTGTTTAAGTCGTAATATTTTGAGACAAAAGCTGTATTTATAGAATAAAGTCGTAATATTTCAATGATAATATATTATGATAATAATTACGACATTAAAGTGGGATATTACCGGAAAAGGTCAGTATTGTGGCCAAAGGCTATGTAAAGTGAAGCAGCACCTCCTCGTGTTGAGTTGGTGGAGCTGCACTTTCCTATGGATTCCCCCATAAAGAAACACTCAGCCGCCCCGGTTTATCTAGGATAAAGAGCCGGACGGACTCGGAGGAAACCGTCTATCTGTGTTGTTGAAGGATGATCTCAGGTAGGGTCTACACAGCTATGGGGGCTTCATCTCCCCCCATTCAAACAGGGCATGACATTTCACAGACAGTGAGGATGAAGATCAAAATGATCCACAGAGAGACAGAAGTGTGAGGAAATCCGGAGCACTCTGCATCTTCACTGTCGCCAGTACAGCAACCGAGACCCCATGGCAGCCCCCCTACAGTTAGCACTTAATCCTCGAAATATCGCGATTTTGCTCTCGTCATTTTACAACTTTAATCTGGAAATATTACGACTTTATTCTCAAAGTCTACTAGGGTTATTTTAATTAACAGCGGTCCTAAAACGTCATCGTAGTTCTGTTTACTCAGCAACGTTACTGTGGCTTTTACTCCAAAGCCCACCTGCCCGTGACGCCACATGAGGAGCGTTCCTGTGTCTGCATCACAGAAACGCCGTCATACGGTGCTGCAATTCGACCCTTCTGATCGGTGTATTTTAGATCCTATAGACGGAATGAACCGTGTTCAAATTTAATAATTTCGTTTTTCATGTTTTACTTTTTTCCCCAATATGTTAAACTTCCGCCCGAAGACTGCTGGGATGGGCTCCAGCATCCCCCCGCGGCCCTGACGGAGAAGTGGCTTGGAAAATGGATGGATGGATGGATGTTAAACTCAGCACTCACATAGAAACTGTGGGCTGAAACTTGCAGAAAAAAGTTTGTAGAGGAAGTTTTACCTTATTTTCACTCAGACAATCAACAGATCACTTGACCGGAATGTCAAAATGTACAGCTGTGTCTTGTCGTCTCGCTCCAAACGATTCAAATGAAAAAAGAACACAAACAGCACACGGCATTTAGCGTGACGTCACACGTGTGCTGCTTAAAATTTCATCAGCCCAACTTTAAACACCCCTCCGCGTCCTTGGTGTTAGGAGTGTGTGGTGTGTGTTGTGGTAGATTGAAATGCAGTGCCGCACTGCAGGCTGCTCATTAAAGAGAACTGTGTGTGGCATAATTGGAGGACAGAGAGAGAAGAGGAGAGAGAAGCACCGCCACGGGGGGAGGAAGAGGAAGACAAGAGGGGAGGAAGGGAAAGAAGAGAAGAAAAGGGAAGAGTAGAGGAGAGAGTGGGGTGAGTGGCAGTGAAGAAGGAGAACAGAAAGTGCTAAAGTTCCTGAAAGATGCAGACGGAAATTGTCCTAATGAGAACACAGTCCACTTGACTGGGGTTACTCCTCTTACCCCAAATGTGGTCAATCAGACATATTTGCTGTCATTAAGGGGGCAGTTTGTCCTCTCGTGCTGCAGTTACAGCCTCTACTCTTCTGGGAAGGCTTTACACTGGATGTGATGATTTGACTGATCACTAGTGAGGTCAGGTACTGTTGGATGGTCAGTTCTGGATCACTCCAACTCATCCCAAAGGTACTGGATGGAGCTCCATCACTACAGAGAACACAGCTCCACTGATCCATGGCCTAATACTGGGGGGATTTATACCCCTCTAGCCCACGCTTGGCATTGGGCATGATGACATCATGACACATGAAAGTCTCAGATGTGGCTGCTCCAGGCTGTCCCATTCTGTTGATCAGTGTATCCATATTTCACTCATTAGAAGTGCTATCTTGATGCTTTTGGACATAGACTGATCCTTGTTTCTACACTCACTGTCCACTTTATCAGCTCCACTTACTGTATAGCTGCTCTCTGTAGTTCTACAGTTACAGACTGTAGTCCATCTGTTTCTCTGATACTCTGTTACCCTGTTCTTCAGTGGTCAGGACCCCCATGGACCCTCACAGAGCAGGTACTATTTGGGTGGTGGGTCATTCTCAGCACTGCAGTAACACTGAAGTGGTGGTGGTGTGTTAGTGTGTTGCGCTGGTACGAGTGGATCAGACACAGCAGTGCTGCTGGAGTTTTAAACACCTCAGTGTCGCTGCTGGACTGAGAATAATCCACCAACCAAAAATATTAAGCCAACAGTGTCCTGTGGGCAGCGTCCTGTGACCACTGATGAAGGACTAGAGGATGACCAACACAAACTGTGCAGCAGCAGATGAGCTGTCGTCTCTGACCTTACATCTACAAGGTGGACCGACAAGGTAGGAGAGTCTAATAGACTGGACAGTGAGTGGACACAGTGTTTAAAAACTCCAGCAACACTGCTGTGTCTGATCCACTCAGACCAGCACAACACACACTAACACACCACCACCACATCAGTGTTACTGCAGTGCTGAGAATGACCCACTACCCAAACAGTACCTGCTCTGTGAGGGTCCATGGGGGTCCTGACCACTGAAGAACAGGGTAACAGAGTATCAGAGAAACAGATGGACTACAGTCTGTAACTGTAGAACTACAGAGTGCAGCTATACAGTAAGTGGAGCTGATAAAGTGGACAATGAGTGGAGAAACGTGGAGGTGGTCATGATGTCATGCCTGATGGGTGTATAGTGGACCACTACAACTCTATGTTCATGCATGCTTTTGATTTCACCCAAACCGCCAGCATCCCTCACTATCCCCTCATCAATTTCCATCTGCAGCGAAACCACACACATGCTAATTCAATTAGAATTCATATTTCATGAGCTACAGTGCGCTGGAATATTGATGAAGACGGAAGGACCCCGGAAAAGGCAGCTGTGTTTGTGCGCAGGTGAGCAGGGCTGTGAATTATGGCTGCGCTCAGAGAAAACAGTTTTGCCGTCTAATTATGAGACGGATTAATCTAGCTGCAGTTCAAGCTGTGACTCACAGGTAATGGCTTTCAAATCTGCTTTAATTCAGTCCCACTCAGCGAGCAGCGAACACCTGCATGAGGCGGCAAATAGGTGCCAACACAGACGAGAAAGAGTTACACACAAACTACCTGGCGGAGGTTTGGGGACAGCTTGTCTTCCTATGAAAGTTTCCAGTTCATACTTGATTTGCATTGTGCTTTTCATTCAATGGGCCTGCATGTTTTTACTGGAGATGCGTTCATGATGTCTGTGAGCTTTACATGAATCCTGTGTTTATTCCTGTGTAGAGAAAAACTAAACCTAACAAAAAATAAATGAATTAGTCCCATGCATTCAAAAAAAACATAGAAATAACCCCAGATTGTATTAATCCTATCTTATTAAATGAACCATAGAAATAATCCAAAATTATATAATTATATATTATATATATATTATTAATCCTGTGCTGTAAAATGTACTGCATAAATAACCCCACATTATATTAATCCAATGCTGTAAAATGAACCATAAATATAACCTCAGATTATACTAATCCCGTGCTATAAAATTAACCACAGAAGCAATCTCAGATTATACTAATCCCGTGCTATAAAATTAACCATATAATAACCCCAGATTATATTAATCCAATGCTGTAAAATGAACCATAAATATAACCTCAGATTATACTAATCCCGTGCTATAAAATTAACCACAGAAGCAATCTCAGATTATACTAATCCTGTGTTATAAAATTAACCATATAATAACCCCAGATTATATTAATCATGGGCTATAAATTGCACACAGAAATAACCTCAAATTACATTAATTGTGTGCTATAAAATGCACCATATGAAAAGCCAGATTATTTATAATCCTGTGCTATAAAATGAACCATCAAAATATTAATCCCATGGTATAAAATTAACTATATGAATGACTCCAGATTATATTAATCCTGTGCTATAAAATGCTCCATCCACCAAACCCAGATTATATTAATCACATGCTACAATATGAACTGTACAAATGACCTCAGGTTATATTAATCCCATGCTTTAAAATGAACCATATAAATAATCCCAGATTAAAATTGATCCAATGCTATAAAATGAACCACAGAAATAACCTCAAATTATATTAATCCTGTGCTATAAAATGAACCATAAAAATAATCCCAGATTCCTGGAAACCTTTGCTATAAAATGAACCATAGAAATGACCCTACATTATATTAATCCTATGCTTTAAAATTCTCCATCCACCTCAGAAATAAACCCAGATTATATTAATCACATGCTACAATATGAACTGTACAAATAACCTCAGATTATATTAATCCCATGCTTTAAAATGAACCATAGAAATAACCCCAGACTACTCTTTGCTAGGAAATTAACCATAGAAATAATCTCAGATTATATTAATCTCATGCTATGAAATGTACCACAACAATATCCCCAAATTATATTAATTCCCTGCTGTGCATTGGACTATAGAAATAACACCAGGTTACACTGACTTTGTGCTATAGAACAAACTGAAGAAATAACCACAGTTTATAGTAATCCTGTGTTACAACATGCACCACAGAAATAATCCCAGTTTTTGGAAATGTTTGGAAATTTTAATACTGTTTAAATATTCCATAAATAACATGATTTTCACAGTTTACATAGTTTTTAAACTCTCAGAGACACCCAGAAGCACACACACACACACACACACACACACACACACACACACACACACGAGGACTCACTGGGCACTCTGTTGATGGCTTTGAGCGGCCTGAGCACACGCACTGTTCTGATGGCGGAGAGGTTGATGTTCTGGAGATCGAGGGAGTATTCTACCATCCTGAGAGAGAGAGAGAGAGAGAGGGAGAGAGAGAGAGGGAGAGAGAAAGCAACAAAGAGAGTATAATAAGATGGGAGGAAGAGAAAGAAAAAAAGAAAGAGGAGAAAAAAGAGCGATAAACACGTAAGCAAACAATGCTACAATTCACTTTTACTGACTTAGATTTGCGAATACATTTAAACGCATCTGTAAGTTTGACGGTACGTGTTTCTTTGTTTATTCGTGTTTTGAATATATGCGCAGCAGTGGATTTGTAATTGGCTGAGAATTGGCCTCGGACAGCAGCATCACCCCTCCAGCGCCTGCTTACTGCGCTCATCCATTTTCTCCCCAGGTGAGATGCAGATAGACTACAGAGAGGCTTCACATTAATCTCATACATAAAACAAAACACCTCACACCTGGAGAGAACACGGCAGCTCAGAGCCAGGCCCAGAACACACTGCTCTCCATCATCACTACAGCCTGTGTGTGGACTGTGCTGCTGCTTTGGTCTCTGCTCAGTGCACAGAATGAGCTGTTATTACAATGCAGCAATTACATATAGTTTTCTGTCCATACACGGGATAGCTCTTACTACTTACATCATCAATATAGATTTGACTGGGGGCCAAATTCTCGGGCTCCCAACATACGCCAGCAAATGCGCTCCTAACACAAACTTTAACAGGCTGATTCCTGTTGAAATCAAATCAAATCAAATTTATTTGTAACACTTTTTACAACGGATGTTGTCACAAAGCAGCTTTACAGAATTTCGGAAAAGACAAAGTTTTAACAAGAATGTAAAAAATGTAGAAACCCCCCGGCGGGCAAGCCAGGGGCAACAGTGGCAAGGAGAACCTCCCTCAGAGCTGAGGAAGAAACCTTGGGAGGAACCAGGCTCACCAGGGGGGACCCATCCTCCTCTGGTCAAACTACCTACAAGTGATTATATTACTAATATTAATAGCAGTAATATTGGTATTAGGAATAGCTGGGAGTCTATGAAAACATCAGTGTAGGGTGGGCAGCTAGTCCAAGGCAGGTGGTGGCAGCTGGGGCGTGGGCAGCTGGTCTGAAGTGGGTAGCAGGAGGGCTCGGCAGTCGGTTGTCCTTCAGTGTCCAGCCGGACATGTGGGTGATTGTAAACTCGGAAAGAAAGCAGGGAGAGGGAATTAGTTTTATTCTATCCGTTTGCTCATAAACAGGGGATGTAAACATTTACAGAGTGTGGCTAACGACTCCAGCAGATCTGACTATGACAGCTATTCATGCTATCAGAAATCAATATTATTAAATTTTTAATCTGTCAAAATAACTTCATCACTGTGGTTAGTTCAGCCTCTGCAGCGCCCCCTGTAGTTCAGCTCTGCTATAGATGCAATATAGATCAGCACTGGAGTATAAATCTGTGTCACAATCATGCAAATCAGGTCAACCGGTGTTCCTGCCCCTTGATGACAGAACCCACCTTGCACAGACCTCAACGAACGTGAGTTTGAAATATGACAAGTAGCCAGAAGTTACAAATAAACGACCATAGTAAAAGATCTGAAAAAAAGGAGAAAATGTTCGTTTTTTCAACCTTTCTGACCTGTTTAGGCCAGAAATGACTGCTACTGCAATAACGCTCATCTCTGCTAGCCTGTCTATGGAGTCTTCCATGCTATATTAGTAGCAAGCTAACGGTGGTGAATGTTCATTTTCCCCCAGTGGCTTTAATATGATCCTATTAAACACAAGAGGACTCTGGATAGTCGTGTGGTCAGATAATTGCGCCCATTCCGCTCATCCCTCTCTGTTGTCATCCAGGAACGTTTCTCTCTGTTTGTGTTTGTGTGATAAATGCGATTAAAGATAAATGCATTTCATAAAAGCACAAGTCGGTTTACAGCATTCCTTCTGTGTGGACGTCAGAGAACAGCTTACCGTGCTGAATTAACGCATTCTGTGGCAACTTTGAACTGAATGTAAGAAAGTGAATGTATATCACTGTTAGCTTAGTGCTAAGACGACATTACAAATCCCATAGAGGTTAACATTAGCATTATCAAAGCAGTGCTAATAAGATGCAAATACAGAAAAAGGATGAAAACAAAGTGAAAGTTTCTACATCAAATTATGTTTTATTTTATTTTATATGGGCAAATTTGTACTAGGTGAGCATTAGGTAGCTAGGCTAATATTAACCAAAGTTAAGTCTAGTTACATACATTAATGCAGCTCAGCAGCTCTAAATACTAAATACTGAAATACTAAAAAAAATACTAAAACAAAGGAAAATGGGATGGAAAAATCGAATTAAATGGCAGTTATACAGTTACAGTAATGTATTATTATAATGCTGCTGCAGCAAAATAACAGCAGCCTTACAGGTCAACATTTGATACAGTACAATCTCTCTGTATTGTAAATATTTTCCCAGAATTCAACACTGGATGCTGTTTAAAACATTCTATACAACCACTGAACAGTGGAGTGGGAGCACATTAGAAGTCTGGTGGCCGTTATTACCCCCCCCACCCCCCTCGCTCCCTTGTCCTTCATGAATATTTGAGAAGCTGTGGACACTCATGGCTTCCTCACAGGGCTACTCTGAAGTTTGACGCTCTTTCCTCATTATCTTTCGCTCTGGTTTCGTCTCTCTCCTCCGTTCCCCTCTGACTTCTCGCTCCTACAGCCGTCTCCAAACGCACACTGGCTCTGCTCTATCAATTACCGTCAACGCACTCTGCTCCTCCGTTGTTTCTTCTTCTTCTTTTTTTCTCACTGCTCTTCTCCTTTTCCTTCTTGCCTCCATCGTCTCTGTTTCTTCTACCACGTCTTCACATTCTTCCATCATTTCTTTTCCTCCTATTACTTTTCTTTTTTCCTCTGTTTCATCACCAGGATTGATTGCTTCATCATCTTCTATTATTATTTCCATTCTCTTGCTACAGATTGCCCTCCCTCTACTTCACCGGCCCTAGTCTTTCCTCTTCTCTCGCTCTGTCCAGTTTACGTGGTTAGATCTCATTTCTGATCAGATTTAAAAGATTGCCGATTTTGAAAACTTTTCAGCATTATTTCAGTGCTTGAGATGTGATTCGGAGTAGTTTGGTGTGAAATGGTTCAGTGATGGTGGCAGAATCCAGGGGTCCAAAACCACCCGTGAACCTACAGTCTTCTGAGCGCTCATATGGAATGTTGATGGAGTTAATAATAGTGGATAATCTGGAAAAAAACAGTTTTCTTTCAGGACTATTTTGCCTCACAACACCCTTCATGTTTCCCTCCACCATGAATGGGTTTATAAAATTATGTTTTGGGTCAAAATCTAACACCACTACTATGATTCTGGCTGGGTTTCTCTAGACCAGGGGTTGGCAACATGCGGCTCTTTTACTGTCCTGTTGCGTCCACCACAGAATTAGATTTTTTGATAAAGATAAAATAATCCTCTATTGCCATAAAGCTCTGCTGATTGTTCAACACAGTTGTAACAATAAATGGTCTTAAATGCTGGAGTTAATGTAGCTTTAATGTAGCTAGTTAACTGCTAATTCACCCCTGAAGGTTGGTGCACAGACTGCTGGTCACCATAGCAATGCAGACAACAATCTTACCTAGTTAATAGCTAATGAAAAGGCAAAGAGAAAGATTTAAGTTGAACATCGCTAATTTGGAGACAAGCAGACTTATATACACTTATAATCAATCCAGCTGGTTTTCCGATATGTTTAATCTGCAATGAGAAACTATCAAGCACTAAAAAGTCACAAAGCTGAAGTCACCTTAAGGGGGAACGGGACTTCGGTTTTCCTGCCAGAGATGTGAGAATAGCAGCTATAGCTGAGCTAAAAACTAAAAGCAGAGCAAAGTGAGTCTGTCTTTTCATTTATGTTGTATTTTTTTAGTCTATACTAGTACATCAGCACATACTAAGACAAATTTTCACCCAAAATGGCAAAATTGACAAACTATTGTGGCTCCCAAGGAGATCTGATTTTTGTTAAAAGGACAACACTTGCGTCACCCACCTCTGCTCTAGACTGAAGCCTTTCACATCAAAACCACTTGAAAGATTGTATTACTTTGAGAAAATGCGATGTGTCTTCAAAAAACACAACTATACATCCATCCATCCATCCATTTTCTAAGCCGCTTCTCCGTAAGGGTCGCGGGGAACATACAACTAAATTCTAAAAAAAAAACTTTTCTCTCTAATAATAAAATAGTTTCATGCAGTTCTTAGGAAACTAAAGAGCTGGCCTTCGGTCAAGTGCATCTAAACCATTGACTGGCACGCATAAGCACTTAGCAATGGAAACGGAGTCATTTCTCAGAAGATAGGTCGACTGGCTTTGGATGCTCCAAAAATATCTGTAGTGATTTTTCCAGCGATGCAGAAATGTCATGCGGCCAATTGAAATGGCAAATAAAATGAGACTTCCCAGAGGAACTGGCTCAGGATCTCTCACCTGCCCATCCACTCTCACACAGAAACATTTATTCATTCCAGAAATGTTGAGTGGAGCTTCATGTCTCCAGCTCATCCTAAAGTTTGTCAATGAGATTCATCTTCCCAACTCATCTCGAATGTGTTCAGTAGGGCTTCAGCACTCCAACACATCTCAAAGGTGTTCAGTGGAGCTTCAGCACTCCAACTACTTTCAACGGTGTTCAGTGGAGCTCCAGCACTCCAACTCTTCTCAAAGATGTTCAGTGAAGCTCCATCACTGCACCTCATTTCAAAGGTGTTCAGTGGAGCTCCTTCACTCCAACACATCTCAAAGATATTCAGTGGAGCGCCATCACTCCAATGCTTCCTAACTGTGTTTAGTGGGGCGAGCTATATCAGTCCAGTTCATACTGAAGGTGTTCAGTGGAGCTTCATCACTCTAACCCATCATTCTACTGCCAGTGCTTTTCTGTGCAGGTCACATGATGCACTCAAGCAGTGTTTTCAACAACTTTTGTGCTTTAAAAAGCTCAATTCTTTAATTTGAGGGGCATCTGGATGCATTTGGATGTGTCCTGCGCTTAAATGATGAAGCCCTACCATTGCAATTCCACAGCCTCTTCAGCAGACTAACCAGCTGGGCTGAGCTTAAGAAGAAGCAGCACATAAAGGAATCACAGTAAGAAGAGAAGGAGTGGAACTAGGAGGGATGCACTTCCAGAGTTCCAAAGTGAGTGAAAATGAAAAAGAGACAGACAGAGGAAATAAATGGCTGAGAGAGAGAGAGAGAGAAAAAGAGAGAGAGATGGGGGGGAGAGATGGGGGGGGTGAGATGGGGGGGGGGCTGTTCTAACTCCAAACTCCACGCAGCTGTTTCAATGCACATCAATCAGCCAGTGTGTTTGGCAGAGTAATTAGCGACCTGCCGGCGGGCAGACTCTCTCTAATTGTTCTCTCCTTTATTTGCATCCTCTTTTCTCTGCTCTCCCTTCATCTCCCTCTCTTTAATGTGGTAGAGCAGTCTACGTGTAAGAAAGGTTGAGAGGGCACACATACAGAAGTACGCATGAAGTCATTCGCTGCAGAGAGGAGCAAATCACAAGAGAACATAAAAAAAGAGAGAGGAGAATTGAAGAGCAGAGAAGAGACAGAAGGAGAAGGGAAGATAAAGGAAGAGAAGAGAAGAGAGAAAAGAAGAGAAGAGATAGGAAGAGAAGAGATAGGAGGAGAAGAGAAGAGATAGGAGGAGAAAGAAGAGATAGGATGAGAAGAGAGGAGAAGAGAAGATAAGAAAAGAGACAGAAAGAGAAGAGAGGAGAAGAAAAGAGATGAGACAGGAGGAGAAGAGAAGCGAAGAGAAGAGATAGGAAGAGAAAAGAGGAGAAGAAAAGAGATGAGAAGAGAAGAAAAAAGCGAAAAATATGAAAGAAGAGAAAGAAAGAGGAAGGAAAGGAGGATAAGAGAAAAGAAGAGAAAACTAAAGAGAAGGGAAGAGAAGAGAAGAGTAGAGTAGAGAAGAGAGTTTATTGGAACAGAGCCGTGTCTGTTTATTGGAACACAGCCCTGTGTGTAAAACAATAGATAGTAGTGCTGGCTCTGGATGCTAATGGACTCCTGCCAGGGCTCCTACTGCACAAAGCAGCAGGCTTATCATCAGCCTCTCACGCAAACATCCAGTCCCAACACAGGCAGGGGTGTGAGTGTGTGTGTGTGTGTGTGTGTGGGTGTGTGTGTGTGTGTGTGATATCAGTGCATGAACACTGCACTCTCTCCACTCACGTCCATTCCTCTCCACTCACTTTACGCTTTCAGGCTGTAAAGTCTTATTCTACACCTTTCTGGTTTTGGCCTTTGAAAAACTGCAGTCAATTATGGGGATAATGTTCTGTATCAAACTAGTGCCCCACATCATAGACTTAACTCTTGTACTCACATTACAGTTAGTGACCTGATACAACTTCTGGTAAACATGCTACTTGAAGGCTACCTACATAAGGATGTCATAACACATGCAGGATACCATAAGCTGAAGTAAATGACATTGTATCGGTTTAGTAGGGTTTTGTATTTTGACTTATGTGGGACTCCATAAGACCGATATAAACTTCTAAACTAGACCTTCTGAGACTATTACTCACAAACGATGCTTCATAATAATGTTATAAATGGAACAAATATCCTTCACCTTAGTTTAAGGTCCCTTATGTCAATGCAATGTAATTTACTTCATAGAACATCCTGTGTCATCTTACAAGCACAAGGTTACAAACAAACTCAGGAAACGTTCCTAAAATGAACAACTTTTTAAGGAACTCAGGAAACTTTCACTGACTTTTTCTCAAATTATTAACTTTTTAAGGAACTCAGGAACGTATTAAAGAATTAGAAATGCAGGGACATTTTCAAGAACTCAAGACATTTTTCAGGAACCAGGAGCTTTTTCAGAAATTCAGGAACTTTTTCAGGGACTTGTGAACTTTTTAAGATTCCTGGAACTTTTTAGGTTAACAGTGTGGCTTTATTTCAGGAACTATGTGGTTCCCCTTTACAAATGGTGTGGTTCTCCTTAAGAAACTGCAGTTTTCTTGCAGGATCTCTATGGTTCTCCTGTGAAAACTGTGTGGCTGTGCTATAAGAACTGTATAGCTCTCTTTCAGGAACTGTGCGGTTCTCCTTAAGGAACTGTTTGGTTCTGTTTTAGGAGTTGTATAGTTCTCCATCAGAAATTGTGAGGAAATCCTTCAGGACCTGTGCAATTCTTCAGACCTCCAGAAGATTCCAGACCTCTTCAGTTCCTCAAAAGTTTCCGGAAGCTTGATGGAGAGCTCTAATTTCTTTTGCTTTGTTTTTGGATGTTTTTCAGGGTGCATTCATCCATTCCCGGTCTCACAAAAATGGTAATGTGCTCTGAATTGTGTGACAGAGAGAAGAGAAGCAGCAGGACAGATCTGTCTCTGCCCCAGGAGGAAAGACACTGAACTTATGGCTCCCTGTCAGAACCCATCATCCCACACAGTCCCAGCCACCTCCAGCATGTCTAAATGAGACTAATCATTCATTTAATCAGTCCTGCAGGGATGGAAGGGGGAAGGGGCACGACAGAGGGAGCGGAATGCAGTGGAGGTTGTGCCTGATACACATAATAAAGGTATACAACCAGTATAATGTAGCAAAAAAGAAAACCAGAAGTTACCAACCATACCAGTCCCCCTGCTTCCTGATCTCTGATATGATAAAGTCCCGACGGAGGTTTCATGCTGTGCGTCCTTCTGCTATCTGGACCAGCTTGTCCATTTTGGAGCCACCTACATGTGCCATACAGCCTGCTGCCTGATCTGGATGCCCAAGAGATTTTATTCCCTAGTCTGTTACTATATCCTTACTGATCTCCTGTCATCATTTGTATAAAAATATGTTTTTATGCAGTCCTTTTTATTCAGTCTAATGCAGCCTTGATATTAAGCTTCTTTTCATCCATGGTCATGTACCATCCTGTATGCGCCCCACCATGACGATATCTACCATCGTCCTCTTTAGGAGCTTTAGTCCTTTGGTTCCTCTCAATGGTTCTTCCCCGTGCTCTTAGAGAGTTCCTAATTTTGGTTCCTCTCAGTGCTCCTCTTCAATTTCTCAGAAAAGTTTTTTTTTTCCATTTGAGCTTTCGTTCCTTCCAGTGGTGCTTCCTCAAGATCTTAGGGAGTTTTTCCTTTCGACTATTAGTTCTAATCAGCGTTTTGTTTTTCCCCCACTGGTTCTTCCTCATGTTCTTAGGGTTCTTTCCTTTTGAGTCTTGGTTCCTCAAAGTAGATCTTCCTCATGTTCTTGAGGAGCTTTTCTTTTAGAGTCTTGGTTCCTCAAAGTGGTTTTTCCTCATGATCTTAGGGAGTTTTTCTTTTTGAGTCTTGGTTCCTCAAAGTGGTTCTTCCTCTGATCTCAAAGTTTTTCTATTTGAGTTTGGTTCCTCTCAATGGTTCTTCCTCGTGTAGAGAGTGTCTCATTTTGGCTCTTCTCAGTAATTCCTCTTCATGTTTTTAAAAAAGTCCTTCCTTTTGAGGCGTAGTTCTTCTCAGTGTTTCTTCCTCACGATCTTAGGAACATTTATCCTTTGAGTCTTGGTTATTCTCAGTGTTCTGTGATTCTACATCAGGCTGTTAGAGATTTTCCATACATCTGTGATGGACAAGATGCTTTGAGACAGCATCTTTTGAAGAAAGTGCTGGACAAGTTATCTCCAATAGATTTGAATAACACTATACACCAGCGTGGGAGACTCACAATGACACACAGCATAGAGTTGACTATGTTGATGAGTCAGTGGCTATGTCAGTCCTTCAGTTTACAAATCTAAGTGGAGCTCAAGGTTGGCCTCAATCTTTCTCCATGTTTAGACAAGAGTAGCAACTCTAATCGCATTCTTTACCACCAGTGAAACAGAAGCACATGGCAAAGGCTTTGCTCTAAATTGATCTTGACAAATAGTGGATCTCTGCCTGGCTGTCTGATTGATTTGGAGAGGAACCGTTCAGCTCATTGGGGTCAGGCCCTTTCTCTAACACAGACGGAAACTGGGTGAGCCAGTAAATGCCTGAATTGGAAAAACAGGCAATATAGAGAATTTAGAATGATACAAAGCAAAATCAAGCATTGTACACTTGTGGCATTAACTCTAAGACCTAAGGCTAAAATTGCGGTATTTTTATGACTGTAGTTTCATGATACACTATATTTCCCAAAGTATTCACTCACCCATCCAAATCATTGAAATCAGGCATTCCAATCACTTCCATGGCCACAGGTGTATAAAACCAAGCGCCTAGGCCTGCAGACTGCTTCTACAGACATTAGTGAAAGAATGGGTCGCTCTCAGGAGCTCAGTGAATTCCGGCGTGGTGCCGTGATCGGACGCCACCTGTGCAACAAGTCAAGTCGACTAAATATTCCACAGTCAACTGTCAGTGGGATTATAACAAAGTGGAAGCGATTGGGAACTTCAGTTCCAACATTACTGCGCACCAGTGCACAAAGCAGGTCCATAAAGACACTGATGAGCCAGTTTGGTGTTGAAGAACTTGACAGGCCTGCACAGAGTCCTGACCTCAACCCCATAGAACACCTGTAGGATGAATTAGAGCGGAGACTGTGAGCCAGGCCTTCTCGTCCAACATCAGTGTCTGACCACACAAATGCTCTTCTGGAAGAACGGTCAGAAATTCCCATAAACACACTCCTAACCCTTGTGGAAAGCCTTCCCAGAAGAGCTGAAGCTGTTATAGCTGCAAAGGGTGAGCCAACATCATATTAAACCCTGTGGATTAAGAATGGGATGTCAATTTCATATGCACCAAGAAAATATAGTGTATTTCAGGTGATCTGTGTCCTCTTACTCAGCATAAATACAACTTTTCTGTTATCATGGCTGCTGGAACCATGGGGGCAAGTGGGCTTTAGAGTCTTCACTTTTTAAAGAATTGGGGTGATTGTCTTTTTGGGATGTTCTGGATACTTAACATATCTTCACAATATCTCCTTACATATTCCCATTCCCTTACAGTTTTACTCACAAGTCAATTGGCTCTTCTTATTAAAGGGCAGGGCCTCCCCTTTAAACAGGTACTTAAGCATTATGAGCATTCAGTTTCATTTTTAAAGGAGATCGCTCCTCCTTTAAACCCTTTCTAATGCAAATACTTTGGTGAATCAGATTATAAATTCTTTATGATCCAAACTCAGTGAACCTGCAAAGTCAAAACAATGTTGGTTTTACTTAGTGAGTCAGTGGCCTAGTGACGACAGTTTGTCACAGTTTGTGTTGGTCATCCTCTAGTCCTTCATCAGTGGTCACAGGACGCTGTTGGCTGGATATTTTTGGTTCTCAGTCCAGCAGCAACACCGAGGTGTTTAAAAACTGCAGCACAGCTGTGCCTGATCCACTCAGACCAGTGCAACACACACTAACACGCCACCACCACATCAGTGTTACTGCAGTGCTGAGAATGACCCGCCACCCAAATAGTACCTGTTCTGTGAGGGTCCATGGGGGTCCTGACCACTGAAGAACAGGGTAACAGAGTATCAGAGAAACAGATGGACTACAGTCTGTAACTGTAGATCTACAGAGTGCAGCTATACAGTAAGTGGAGCTGATAAAGTGGACAATGAGCATAGAAACGAGGAGGTGGTCAGAATGTTAGGCCTGATAGGTGTATGTGTTCTCTGTGGAGGGCATGTTAACTTATTTCGCACTCTAATCCCTGGTCAAATGACGTTTGACTGTGTGTTGGTGTGGATAAAGGATAACCTGGTCCTTACCCTGCCATGACGATGAAAAAGTCCAGTCTGTTCCATGTATCGCCAAGATAACAGCGATGGCCAAAGATCCCCAGAGCCACCATCTTCACCACCATCTCCAGCGCAAAGAAAATATAAATGAAAGCATCGAACGCCTGGGAAAGAGAAAAAAAGGGGAGGGAATAGATTTCAGATAGAGCAATGGTTCACAGCATGGTCCTCAGGGCTCCCCAAGAGGTCCACAGAAAGGACACTACCCGCCTAAGCCACTGTCTGTTGTGGCAGGTGGTACAGGAGCATGAGTTCCTGGGGGGCTGTAGAGGGGTGCTAAGAAGGCTGCAGAAAAGTCCCAGAAGTTATATCTCTATTAAGAAAGATTTGATCTTAAGTCATTTTCTCGAATCTGCTTGAGCCACATCTTAAAATATGGTACTTATTTAAAAGTGGTAGATGTTAAAAAGTGCTATTAAAATGAAGTGCATGCCAACCAATCACAATTCATGGCCGTGCCTTATAGTAGAAAGCCATATCTGAGATGGACAGGGTGCTGATAAGACATGGTCCTCATCTGTTCAGTGAAAGTAATGACCAGTGGTGAGGGTTGAAGGGCAGTGCAGAGGAACTTGCTATCCACAAAGGGGGTGGAAATCTGACATTACACAAATAGTATGGTGGAAAATCTAATTGTTTAATGTTTCTAATTCTTTAATATTTATCAGTATTTTTCATCAGAACTCAGACAGCACATGAAGGTTCACTGATAGTGTTTCTGTTGTAGAGAAATTTGAGTCTAAGTTTCTCTGTAATGAAGCATTTCACATCAAACCGCTCTGAGCGACTGTTTAGATCTTGGTTATTGAATTACGCTGAAAAGCTGAAGAATTCCTCTTTTCACCCAGTGACTGCTTAAAGACAGGGACTGCAGTTAGAGTGACTGATTCCACTCAGGCCACCATCACGCTTGATCGCGCGCTTTGTTCTGTGCGCTGTTGCGCAGCCGAGGCGTTTCGGCTCCTTATTGTGTTATTCTTCCTGTGGAGATAATTACAAACATGCGAGGAGTGTATTGTTGGTTCAGAAACACAGACACACACCCCCACTCACACACACACTGCCATCGTCTTACTAACAGCTCCATTCTCAGCTACTACTGAGCATGAGCAGTTGCCAAGTAAACACAGGGCAGAATTACTTTGGTCAGTCTTCATGTGCGAGGGACAGAACACAGGTCAAGGCAGCAACACCCCAGAGAAGTAGACCCGAGTCACACACCACTTCTATGTTGACTGCCTCACTCCTTGACTCAGATTCGTTCCTAACTGACTCGTGCCTCGACTCAGATTCGTTCCTAACTGACTCGTGCCTCAACTCGGACACGTTATTACTTTACTCACACCTCCACTTGGACTCGCAAGTACTGACTTGCGACTTGATTCAGACTCGACTTTACTGACTCACACTTACTGACTTGTGTCTTGACTCAGACTCACCCTTACTCACTGACAGCTTGATTTGGACTCTCCCTTACTGACTCATACCTTGACTCAGACTGACCCTTACTGACTTGCGTCTCAGATCAGATGCACTTATACTGACTCGCAATTTGATTCAGACTTGCCCTGATTGACTCACACTTTGACATAGACTCACCCTTTCTGACTTGAGTCTTGACTCAGACACACTCATACTGACTTACTGACTCATGCCATGGCTTGGACTTTCCTTTACTGACTCATGCCATGGCTTGGACTTACCTTTACTGGCTTGCATTTTAATTCAGCCCCGCTCAAACTGACTCACAACTTGACTCAGACTCACCCTTACTGACTAACATCTTGACTTGGACTGGTTATAAGCTGATTCAGCTCTGAACAAGGAATTGCCCTTAACTGATTCCCAACTTGACTCAGACTCACCCTTACTGACTCACTCCTTGACTTAGATTCACCCTTACTAGCTTGCGCTTCAATTCAGACTCACTCATACTGACTCACAACTTGATCTGGACTCACCCTTACTGACTAATGCCTTGACTCAGACTCATCCTTACTGACTTACATCTTGACTTGGACCTCTCAACCAGGAATTGTCCTTAACTGATTCCCGACTTGACTCGGACTCACCCTTACTGACTCACTCCTTGACTCAGACTGACCCTTACTGACTCACTCCTTGACTCAGACTTGCTGACTCATACCTTGATTTGGAATTGTCATTGACTCACTCGTCTCTCAACCACAAATGATTTGTACTTTGACTCAGACTCATTCTCAACTGAATCAGACTTGCCTTTAACTGACTTGCTACTCAGTTCATCTGTGCACCTTTGGTCTCCTGAGAAAGTCTAATCACGTGTAAGCATGGCATCTTTTGTAAGCTAAGGTGGCCACAACAATTAGGATTTTGTCTGGAATCTGACTGGCTGTCCACACTCCATGTCGTAGCAGTCCAGTGAAGTTTAAGGAATCAGATTTATAAATGTTAAGGAGCATTCTTTCAGCAATCGTCATTTGTTTGCTGACAAATATAGCAGGTTTGCTTTTCCTCTCGTAGTCCTAGATTAAAATTGATTGGATCATTTGCATATGAGCCAAATAACCCTTTCCTGTGCTTATAGTCCCAAAGAAATGTTGCTGAAGGACCTGGACCAGCAGTTCATGGGAAGAAACCCACCAATATAACAGAGTTTAAGCTGGTTTGTATGGAGGGCCT
Organism: Pygocentrus nattereri; assembly: GCF_015220715.1. Taxonomy (NCBI): domain Eukaryota; kingdom Metazoa; phylum Chordata; class Actinopteri; order Characiformes; family Serrasalmidae; genus Pygocentrus; species Pygocentrus nattereri. The sequence goes on from NC_051224.1 coordinate 38,354,652, forward strand.
AAAATGCCACCAAGCTGATGTGCAGGACTGATCAACAGCTACCAGAAACGTTTAGTTGCAGTTATTCCTGCACCAGATGGTCACACCAGAGACTGAAAGCAAAGGTTCTCATACTTTTGCCTCTCACAGGTCTGCAATATTCGATCAGTTCCCTGAATAAATCCAGACCAAGTCTATTTTTGTCTTATTTGATTAATGTGGTTCTCCTTATCTACTTGTGTGGAAATCTGATGAAGTTTTAGGCGAAAATTTATGCAGAAATATAGAAAATTCTAAAGGGTTCACACATTTTCAAGCACCACTGTTGATAGAGATAGAGAGAGAGAGAGAGAGAGAGAGAGAGACAGAGAGAGAGAGAGCGAGAGAGAGACAGAGAGAGAGAGAGAGAGAGAGAGAGAGAGAGAGAGAGAGGGGCTGCCATCCCACTCGGTTTCTCTCCATTAGCATTCAATTTGTGAATCAAAGGTGTGGAGAAAAAAGGGGGGAATATGCCGAAACATCACAGAGGCTCTGAGCTGATTCATGTCTGTCTCTGAGCCTCAGACTGATACTATATTTAACCTCCAACATGTTCGCTCGCTCAAACGAGCCGCGGCTGATCAGGAACTCACAGCTTTCCCAATGACAGCTGAATGTCACTGAGGCTCTGACAGAAGCCGCACTGAACAGCAACAGGCTTCGCTTTCATGACTCACAAGAAACGCTGCAAGAATTTAGCAGCAAAGATGATATTAATGTGGATTTTCACTGAAATTTAATGAGAAAAAAGTGCTTTACTATGCTCTATAATAATTCATATGATTCACAGTCACTCTAACAGACTGTAATACACTACAGGAAGTGTAGGGGGCGATACGGCTTCTACTGTTTCATTTAAAAAGCTCTATAATGTTCATATGATCCACACAGTCACTCTGACAGACTGTAATACACTACAGGAAGCGTAGGGGGCGATACGGCTTCTACTGTTTCATTTAAAAAGCTCTATAATGTTCATATGATCCACAAAGTCACTCTGACAGACTGTAATACACTACAGGAAGCATAGGGGGCGATACGGCTTCTACTGTTTCATTTAAAAAGCTCTATAATGTTCATATGATCCACACGGTCGCTCTGACAGACTGTAATACACTACAGGAAGCGTAGGGGGCGATACGGCTTCTACTGTTTCATTTAAAAAGCTCTATAATGTTCATATGATCCACACAGTCGCTCTGACAGACTGTAATACACTACAGGAAGCGTAGGGGGCGATACGGCTTCTACTGTTTCATTTAAAAAGCTCTATAATGTTCATATGATCCACACAGTCGCTCTGACAGACTGTAATACACTACAGGAAGTGTAGGGGGCGATACGGCTTCTACTGTTTCATTTAAAAAGCTCTATAATGTTCATATGATCCACACAGTCGCTCTGACAGACTGTAATACACTACAGGAAGCGTAGGGGGCGATACGGCTTCTACTGTTTCATTTAAAAAGCTCTATAATGTTCATATGATCCACACAGTCGCTCTGACAGACTGTAATACACTACAGGAAGCGTAGGGGGCGATACGGCTTCTACTGTTTCATTTAAAAAGCTCTATAATGTTCATATGATCCACACAGTCGCTCTGACAGACTGTAATACACTACAGGAAGCGTAGGGGGCGATACGGCTTCTACTGTTTCATTTAAAAAGCTCTATAATGTTCATATGATCCACACAGTCGCTCTGACAGACTGTAATACACTACAGGAAGCGTAGGGGGCGATACGGCTTCTACTGTTTCATTTAAAAAGCTCTATAATGTTCATATGATCCACACAGTCGCTCTGACAGACTGTAATACACTACAGGAAGTGTAGGGGGCGATACGGCTTCTACTGTTTCATTTAAAAAGCTCTATAATGTTCATATGATCCAAACAGTCGCTCTGACAGACTGTAATACACTACAGGAAGCGTAGGGGGCGATACGGCTTCTACTGTTTCATTTAAAAAGCTCTATAATGTTCATATGATCCACACAGTCACTCTGACAGACTGTAATTCACTACAGGAAGCGTAGGGGGCGATACGGCTTCTACTGTTTCATTTAAAAAGCTCTATAATAATTCATATGATCCACACAGTCACTCTGACAGACTGTAATACACTACAGGAAGCGTAGGGGGCGATACGGCTTCTACTGTTTCATTTAAAAAGCTCTATAATGTTCATATGATCCACACAGTCACTCTGACAGACTGTAATACACTACAGGAAGCATAGGGGGCGATACGGCTTCTACTGTTTCATTTAAAAAGCTCTATAATGTTCATATGATCCACACAGTCGCTCTGACAGACTGTAATACACTACAGGAAGCGTAGGGGGCGATACGGCTTCTACTGTTTCATTTAAAAAGCTCTATAATGTTCATATGATCCACACAGTCACTCTGACAGACTGTAATATACTACAGGAAGCGTAGGGGGCGATACGGCTTCTACTGTTTCATTTAAAAAGCTCTATAATGTTCATATGATCCACACAGTCACTCTGACAGACTGTAATTCACTACAGGAAGCGTAGGGGGCGATACGGCTTCTACTGTTTCATTTAAAAAGCTCTATAATGTTCATATGATCCACACAGTCACTCTGACAGACTGTAATACACTATAGGAAGCGTAGGGGGCGATATGGCTTCTACTGTTTCATTTAAAAAGCTCTATAATAATTCATATGATCCACACGGTCACTCTGACAGACTGTAATACACTATAGGAAGCGTAGGGGGCGATACGGCTTCTACTGTTTCATTTAAAAAGCTCTATAATGTTCATATGATCCACACGGTCACTCTGACAGACTGTAATACACTATAGGAAGCGTAGGGGGCGATACGGCTTCTACTGTTTCATTTAAAAAGCTCTATAATGTTCATATGATCCACACAGTCACTCTGACAGACTGTAATACACTACAGGAAGCGTAGGGGGCGATACGGCTTCTACTGTTTCATTTAAAAAGCTCTATAATGTTCATATGATCCACACAGTCGCTCTGACAGACTGTAATACACTACAGGAAGCGTAGGGGGCGATACGGCTTCTACTGTTTCATTTAAAAAGCTCTATAATGTTCATATGATCCACACAGTCGCTCTGACAGACTGTAATACACTACAGGAAGCGTAGGGGGCGATACGGCTTCTACTGTTTCATTTAAAAAGCTCTATAATGTTCATATGATCCACACAGTCGCTCTGACAGACTGTAATACACTACAGGAAGCGTAGGGGGCGATACGGCTTCTACTGTTTCATTTAAAAAGCTCTATAATGTTCATATGATCCACACAGTCGCTCTGACAGACTGTAATACACTACAGGAAGCGTAGGGGGCGATACGGCTTCTACTTTTTCATTTAAAAAGCTCTATAATGTTCATATGATCCACACAGTCACTCTAACAGACTATAATACACTACAGGAAGCGTAGGGGGCGATACGGCTTCTACTGTTTCATTTAAAAAGCTCTATAATGTTCATATGATCCACACAGTCGCTCTGACAGACTGTAATACACTACAGGAAGCGTAGGGGGCGATACGGCTTCTACTTTTTCATTTAAAAAGCTCTATAATGTTCATATGATCCACACAGTCGCTCTGACAGACTGTAATACACTACAGGAAGCGTAGGGGGCGATACGGCTTCTACTGTTTCATTTAAAAAGCTCTATAATGTTCATATGATCCACACAGTCGCTCTGACAGACTGTAATACACTACAGGAAGTGTAGGGGGCGATACGGCTTCTACATTTTCATTTAAAAAGCTCTATAATGTTCATATGATCCACACAGTCACTCTGACAGACTGTAATACACTACAGGAAGCGTAGGGGGCGATACGGCTTCTACTGTTTCATTTAAAAAGCTCTATAATAATTCATGTGATCCACACGGTCACTCTGACAGACTGTAATACACTATAGGAAGCGTAGGGGGCGATACGGCTTCTACTGTTTCATTTAAAAAGCTCTATAATGTTCATATGATCCACACAGTCACTCTAACAGACTGTAATACACTACAGGAAGCGTAGGGGGCGATACGGCTTCTACTGTTTCATTTAAAAAGCTCTATAACGTTCATATGATCCACACAGTCGCTCTGACAGACTGTAATACACTACAGGAAGCGTAGGGGGCGATATGGCTTCTACTGTTTCATTTAAAAAGCTCTATAATGTTCATATGATCCACACAGTCGCTCTGACAGACTGTAATACACTACAGGAAGCGTAGGGGGCGATACGGCTTCTACTGTTTCATTTAAAAAGCTCTATAATGTTCATATGATCCACACAGTCACTCTGACAGACTGTAATACACTACAGGAAGCGTAGGGGGCGATATGGCTTCTACTGTTTCATTTAAAAAGCTCTATATTGTTCATATGATCCACACAGTTGCTCTGACAGACTGTAATACACTACAGGAAGCGTAGGGGGCGATACGGCTTCTACTGTTTCATTTAAAAAGCTCTATAATGTTCATATGATCCACACAGTCGCTCTGACAGACTGTAATACACTACAGGAAGCGTAGGGGGCGATACGGCTTCTACTTTTTCATTTAAAAAGCTCTATAATGTTCATATGATCCACACAGTCGCTCTGACAGACTGTAATACACTACAGGAAGCGTAGGGGGCGATACGGCTTCTACTGTTTCATTTAAAAAGCTCTATAATGTTCATATGATCCACACAGTCGCTCTGACAGACTGTAATACACTACAGGAAGTGTAGGGGGCGATACGGCTTCTACATTTTCATTTAAAAAGCTCTATAATGTTCATATGATCCACACAGTCACTCTGACAGACTGTAATACACTACAGGAAGCGTAGGGGGCGATATGGCTTCTACTGTTTCATTTAAAAAGCTCTATATTGTTCATATGATCCACACAGTTGCTCTGACAGACTGTAATACACTACAGGAAGCGTAGGGGGCGATACGGCTTCTACTGTTTCATTTAAAAAGCTCTATAATGTTCATATGATCCACACAGTCGCTCTGACAGACTGTAATACACTACAGGAAGCGTAGGGGGCGATACGGCTTCTACTTTTTCATTTAAAAAGCTCTATAATGTTCATATGATCCACACAGTCGCTCTGACAGACTGTAATACACTACAGGAAGCGTAGGGGGCGATACGGCTTCTACTGTTTCATTTAAAAAGCTCTATAATGTTCATATGATCCACACAGTCGCTCTGACAGACTGTAATACACTACAGGAAGTGTAGGGGGCGATACGGCTTCTACATTTTCATTTAAAAAGCTCTATAATGTTCATATGATCCACACAGTCACTCTAACAGACTGTAATACACTACAGGAAGCGTAGGGGGCGATACGGCTTCTACTGTTTCATTTAAAAAGCTCTATAACGTTCATATGATCCACACAGTCGCTCTGACAGACTGTAATACACTACAGGAAGCGTAGGGGGCGATATGGCTTCTACTGTTTCATTTAAAAAGCTCTATAATGTTCATATGATCCACACAGTCGCTCTGACAGACTGTAATACACTACAGGAAGCGTAGGAGGCGATACGGCTTCTACTGTTTCATTTAAAAAGCTCTATAATGTTCATATGATCCACACAGTCGCTCTGACAGACTGTAATACACTACAGGAAGCGTAGGGGGCGATACGGCTTATACTGTTTCATTTAAAAAGCTCTATAATGTTCATATGATCCACACAGTCACTCTGACAGACTGTAATACACTACAGGAAGCGTAGGGGGCGATACGGCTTCTACTGTTTCCTTTAAAAAGCTCTATAATGTTCATATGATCCACACAGTCGCTCTGACAGACTGTAATACACTACAGGAAGCGTAGGGGGCGATACGGCTTCTACTGTTTCATTTAAAAAGCTCTATAATGTTCATATGATCCACACAGTCGCTCTGACAGACTCTAATACACTACAGGCAGCGTAGGGGGCGATACGGCTTCTACTGTTTCATTTAAAAAGCTCTATAATGTTCATATGATCCACACAGTCGCTCTGACAGACTGTAATACACTACAGGAAGCGTAGGGGGCGATACGGCTTCTACTGTTTCATTTAAAAAGCTCTATAATGTTCATATGATCCACACAGTCGCTCTGACAGACTGTAATACACTACAGGAAGCGTAGGGGGCGATATGACTTCTACTGTTTCATTTAAAAAGCTCTATAATGTTCATATGATCCACACAGTCGCTCTGACAGACTGTAATACACGACAGGAAGCGTAGGGGGCGATACGGCTTCTACTGTTTCATTTAAAAAGCTCTATAATGTTCATATGATCCACACGGTCGCTCTGACAGACTGTAATACACTACAGGAAGCGTAGGGGGCGATACGGCTTCTACTGTTTCATTTAAAAAGCTCTATAATGTTCATATGATCCACACAGTCACTCTGACAGACTGTAATACACTACAGGAAGCGTAGGGGGCGATACGGCTTCTACTGTTTCATTTAAAAAGCTCTATAATGTTCATATGATCCACACAGTCGCTCTGACAGACTCTAATACACTACAGGCAGCGTAGGGGGACTTGGGAAATATTTACTCACTTATTTTATCAGTGATCATTGATTCTATAACAGTACCAGGCACGCTGAAAATGAAGAAAGTGAGGCGTAAAGGCTGCCGCACTGTTGCTGTGGTGTGTGCGAGGAGGTCACACAGCTTGAGGAGGAAAAGCTCAGCGATGCAGGATGAGTCACACTAAAGCCTGAGGAGTTCAGCTCAAACCCTTGTATTACACTCTGACCAGGCCGCTCCCTCACAGCCGCCCATATAAACACCAGAGCAGACGCACTCATTAGCAATTACTCACACTCCTCTCACACCACCAACAAAACATGCTTCAAATTTAATATAATATGTATGTTTGGGGGATTCGCGGATGCATTAAATCCCTCTGTTCTGATTTTATTACATCTTAGCGCGGCTTTTGATACTGCTGACCACAAGATTTTAATCCATTTTCTTAATGCCTCTCGGGCACAGGTTTAAAATGGTTTTAATCTTATTTGGATTTTGTCCAGTTGATGGTTTCACTGGGAAATCATTCACCAAAAAGATTGGCCATTTCTTGTGGAGTCCCTCAAGGTTCAGTTTTAGGGCCTTTGCTTTTCTCTTTGTACATGCTACCTCAAGGTGATTTCGTTAGGATGCATATCAATTTTCATAGCTATGCTATGGATAGATAAATAAATAAATAAATAAATAAATAAATAAATAAATAAATACTGATCTTTGGTGATAAAACTGAAAGCAAGCTGCTTTATGAGATACCAAACTTGAAGTAGAAATCTTGGGTGTGACCTTAGACTCTGAGTTCTGTTTTGTCCTTCATGTAAACACAGTCGCTAAAGTAAAGTGAGTAAAAGTGAAGTAAAGAAAATGAGATCATTAAGTCATGGCCATAACTTAGCAAGGTGTGGGAACAAGTTGTCATGACTTAGTAATGCTTGTCAATGAGATAAGTAAGCCTTGAACACAGTTAACTAGTACATGATCTCATTCCCATGCCTTAGTAAATCATGGCCATAAGATAATGATCTCATTCCCACACCTTACTGAGTCATTGCCATGCATTAGGATCTCGTTCCTGCGCATTAATACCGCATGGCTACCCCAGGTAAATGCTAAGCTGTTGCTAAGCCATTGCTGTGGAATCCAAGGTATTATAAAAGTGTTACTAGTCCATTGCTTTGTTATCCCAGGTGGTTGCTAATTTGTTGCTATGCCATTGCAATGGAATTTTCTTAACATATGACCATTAAAAATAAAATATGTTAATAAATCTGTTTTAAGAAGTCGGTCGTATTGTCCCAAATTACACATTTCCTGTCACAGAAAGGCCTTGTTGGAAAAAGAAGAGTTCACCTTATTATACATGTGTAATTACACATGAGAAAATTATGCTGCTACAACTACACGCTTGTGTAATTACATCCGTATAAACTGAAGTTGATACACATGCATTAACATAAGCCATTATCATTTATCTGTAACAGTGAAAATTTAAGTGAAGAGTTAGTGGTAGCTGCATAGTTGTGTTTATTGTTAATTACATAGTTATTACATAGTTACTAATGGCACATCGTGTAAATTTATTAGCTGAACCATCGCTATGCTTTGTAAAGGCTTGTGGGTCCTTGGTCGTAAAGCACTCTCTGATGGTCTTGTGTGAATGAGCCTTGCACTAATCTCTCCTGAGGTTCCGAGGACAGCTGCTGTGGACCAGCTGACCTTTGGAATTACAGCCAGAACAAAGCATAGAGCTGTTCGTATTCTGTCGAGGCAAAAGGCCGAGAGCCGAGTTATTATCATCATTTTGGCGTCCTATTTCAATCTAATTACTTCATTTGTTACATATTTAGTTGTTAGGTAAAAAAATTTCCATTTGAATTTGATTTATTTTCTCTATTGTCAGCTTTTCCTCTCAGATATTTACATATACTGGACAATTCAGGGGGTAGGTACAGCCAGTTTGACTAGCCAAGAGACTCTTTGTTACAGCAAGGTTGACTTTTTATCATTTTTATAGACAATAATATACACTGATGTGCACGCTTGGGCACAGGGGCGTAAGCCCCTACCCCTTTTGTCTCAAAATTAATTGATGAGCTCTAAATGCTTAACATGCCTCTGTGCAAACCTGTTTAAAACTGTGGTGCATCTGTAATTTTACTTTTAAGACCTCTTTTTCTTTAGTGCCTGTTGCTTTCAATGAATGCTATACAGTGCTCACAGATCTGGCTTGACTTCAGAACGAGAATGTAAGATGCATCACTCATATTGTCATGTACTGTAACAAATATGTGTCAAAACGAAATGTTCACATTATAGAAGACAGGTTGGTTAAAAACTGCCGAAGCTTCATGTTGTACACCTAATCAGTGGTGGACGAAGTGCACAAACCATGTACTTGAGTAAAAGTAGAGATACTCAAGGTAAAATATTCCTCCAGTAAAAGTAGAAGTTCCTCCCTTTAGACCTCCAGTTGAGTAAAAGTACTAAAGTATTTACCTTCAAATGTACTTAAGTATAAAGTAAAAGTACTAAAAGAGGAATTCTGGCTCTGATGTCCTGTTATCATTTTTATAACCAGACTGGCTTCATGAACTCATTTCAGGTGAAAGTCCTCCAGCGTCTCTCTTGGTAAACCAGTCTTTTAATAGAACGTCATTAATTAGTGACGCTGACGTCTATTAAAATGATCAGAAGCACAAAACACTGAAGGTAAACAGTTTCCATCAGGGAGAACCGAGTGGCTCTGAAATCACTTTTTACACACAAGCAAAGTTTCAGTTTCAGATTTATTTACAACTTAGTTCCAAGTTTAAGTTGAATAAAAACTGGCTTTAAACTCAGGATCACAGATGAGCTCCTTTACTATGTTGATCTGTAGGCGTCTGTTCATAAACATAAACCAGCCCAAACTCATTTACTATAAAATGAAATGGTGTTTGTAGAAATTCAGAAAAAAGCCGCGTCAGTCTCGACTGCATATGTGGACATATTTCTATATTGAGCTCTATTTACACAAAGTTAGGTTAGTTCATCATTTATGTTGAACAGACTCTCCCAAAGTTTTACGCTGCTGCGCTGACGTTGAACCGCGTGCTGCACTGGGTCGGTATGACCAACAGGTCAAAACCAGCTCTAAACAAAGTGACCGCTGGGCCCTGATTGGTGCTCTGGCTTTGCGCTTCTTTCGTTTTGACATGTTACGTTTTTATACACACAGAAACCAAAAGGAACGACATCATTTTAAAAATGAGATGTAAAGTCATGCTGGGCAGCATAGCCGTATAGATATACTGCACAACTCTATCTAGCGCTCATCTTGGTGTATCACCCTTGCTTATGTTTGAGATAATATGAAGATCAGCTTAATCGAGTGGAAGTTCAATGAGGTATGAAAGTATATCAGAGTATTACAGTGGCAGAGATCAGAGTGGTACGTATGATGGAGCGTATTAAAGCAATAGTTTACTAGTGTTTTACAGACAGTGTGATTATACACGATTTTATCCAAGATCTTTGGATGAAAAGGAGCTGGATAAATAGCCTGTGCTGTCAGGAACACTCCCTCATACGCTCACACCCACTTAATGAGCCCACCCCAGTGATTCAGACAGTTGGGCTACTGTGAGAATCCTGCAGGATCATTATAGAAGTTTTAAAGGAACATCCCTCCACCAGCTGTCATTCTAGGAAAGGCCACTCTTTACTCGGTCAACACGGTCCTCACACAGTCTGTCTAAAGCGTCATAGAGACACAGCACCAGCTCATTAGACAGAGAGAGAGAGAGAGAATGTACAGTGACAGAAGAAAGAGACATCAAACGGGAGCTGAAGACTTAAGAGGTGATTGTACTGAAGATGAAGGTGAAAGTGTAACAGTGTATAAAGCCAAGAAAGGAGGATGTAGTGCAGACAAAGAGCAACAAGTCGTCACAACGACACTGTCACACCGAAACCCTGGAGCCCCACTTTTTCCCTCTCTGCATAAGTGGACATTATAGTCCCCTTTGTGATGCCTTTAACAGGACAGTAGCTGATAATTAACCGGCTGCTTATTACTGCTTTAATATGCAACACATCATGTATTAAGTCTTTTCTAGAGCTCTTTTATTTGTGTCTTATATGTCATGATCTCTTGCATGACATTTTAGCCATTGGTTATTAAGCTCTGTGCCATCCAAAAGCAGGTCAATCTTCAACCCAATGTTTGCTACTTAATTGGCCTTCTATTACTGCTCCATTAAGCCTTAACTACAGTCAATCAAGCAGGTCCAAAATAGGCTTATTTCTCTTATTTGTGTTGTCGTTGTTATTTGTGTATTTTTGCTGTTCATTATTAAACCTCATCAAGCCAATAGCTGGTAATTAACTGCCTGCTTATTACTACTTTATGAAGCAATAATTACAGTGAATTGAGCATTTCCAAAACTCCTACGAAGTCCTTAATAAGCCCTTGTTCAGCCTTATATCTTTTCAAATATAACTTTTCAAAATTAATAGCTGCTTATTAACTGGATGCTTATTGCTACTTTATGAAACAATAACAACAGTGAATTAAGTGCCTCAAAACAGCTTTTTTGAGGATTATTTGTGGTGTTATTTTTAAGCACCTGTTTATCCTTACCAAGCCAAGCAGGTGAACAATGTCTCAGACCAATAGCTGTTTATTCACTGCATGCTTATTACTACTTTATTAAGCAATAATTACAGTGGCATAGGCGTTTCCAAAGCACTTTTACTTGAGAATTACTTGTGGTGTCCTAATTGAGCACCTGTTCACCCAAATCAAGCTAATAATCAAGCCAAAAGCCAACTAACCTTTCAAATCAATAGTTATAGCTGCATTTACAAAGCACATTTCTGCATATTACTTGGGGCATCCTTATTAAGTATTGATATGAATTAAAAGACAGTAAGCACATTGACCTGTGAGTTAAGAGTTGTGCACAAGATTGTAAAATCATAAATTAAAAGTGCACTGGAAAGTGTCCAAATTACTGACTTGTTCAAGGTTAATAACACAATGTAAACCCTACTGTACTTTACTGCTGTTTTCTGTTTACATCATTTGAAAATGCCAGCTGTTCTCTATTTTGTGTGACCAGTTCACGACCAATGGATCAATAGATATACGCCAAGAGTTATTTTTCTTATTAAAATCTTAAAATCTTATTAAGATTTACAAGACGTTATTATACAAGACGTTATTATGACTGCGGTTATATTCTTGAGATTTCTCCGATTTTGACCTTATTTGAAAATGCCCGTTGCCCTTTACACTGTGTGGAAATTTCATGATCGACGGATAAAAAGAAATGGAAGAAACTGTCTTAGAAAAAAAGCTGGTTACATTGACTTACATTAAAAGTAAATCGTTTCTTCCTAACCCAGTGAACTGGAGATACGAGGTTTTGTTCCGACAGCAGTGATGTCACATGCAAAGCAGAGCCACCGCGGCAAAGATCTGACTGCATTCTTGTCCGTGCAGCATGAGCATGTTATGAACATGTTGTGAGCTCTAGATATGAAAGCTCTGACCACAAGCTAATGTGGTCACCGCCTTCATATTTATTGCGGGCTCAACATATTAAAGTAAACGAACACTGTGTGGCCACAACTCTCCCAGGAGCTTCTGTAATTGGATTTCTTTGACGTATGCAGGAACTTTATGCTGAGAGCACCCCGAGGATGGGCAGCTCTGTTCCTGGAGCACCACAACAATTTAGGCCTAATTTGACGCAGAGGTTTTCGTGTGACGGGAAGAAGCAGGTGATTGTCAAAATGATGCTACAGCACAAGCTGTGTACAGTGGCTCAGCGCTGCGAGATACAGTGACTGTTCATAACTTTTACAGACGAGGCGCCAACAAGCAGTTCTGTTTTGTCAAAGTTGATCTCAGTTTAACGTGGCAGGTGTTTGAAAATTTCAAATCAAGTCAAGCCAAATTTGCAGCGCTTTTTACAGTGGCTGTTGTCACAAAGCCGCTTCACAGAATTCCAGAAAAATGTAAAACCCCCCCAGCGGGCAAGCCAGGGGCAACCGTGGCAAGGAGAACCTCCCTCAGAACCAGGCTCAATAGGGGGGACCCATCCTCCTCTGGTCAAACTACCTACAAGTGATTATACTAGTAATATTAATAGCTGTAATATTGGTAGTAGGAATAGCTGGGAGTCTATGAGAACATCAGTGTAAAATTTATAATCAATGTAAAAACACCAAAATCACTCGGGGGAAAAAAACTCTTTGTATTAATCTACATTTGAAGTAATTAACGTTTTATTGTGTTTTAGTGTTTCAGTAAATCCTTCAGTAAATACTTTAACTTGAAGCCTCAGTCTTAACACTGGAGGAGGCTTTAGTACCGTACACCTCGCTTTACTTAGAGCGGACAAATACAGCTTATGAGCTCTTATAATTTGTTATGAACAGCACTTGCATAATGCATAATGCATTATAAGTATGGCTATAACGGGTAAGAAAGTGCTACCGATTTAGCTTCGTGACACTCCCTCATTCAGCTATCTGGCATTTGGACACCACATTTGCCTTTGATCATTTGTTCAAATGAAGCATAAAATGAAAAGTGATGTAATTTTTCGCTAATGGCAATTTATTTTCATTCCATCATGTCTTTCTAATTAATAAGTTATCAATAAACTGTAATAACTATAATATAACGTCCATATATAACTATTGTAATATCAATGGCTGTATTCACATTATTGAGTGTACAACACCAAGAAAATGGCTTTGCTTGCAGTGTACAGGACCAAAGCTGGTCCCTGGACTAAAGTGCATGAAAGTGTGAGGACAAAGAGAAAGTGGCCCACAGCACTGACCTGTAGAATCTGGCAGCGGTCGGAGGTGCAGTCGATGTTTTCACAGGGCTGGTACATTCCCAGAGTGACGCAGTTGAGCAGGATCACCATGATGCTGATGCGCTCGAACCAGGTGAAGGCACAAGAGTCAAGGATCACATCAAATATACAACATTCAAAGACTGCAGCATTTGACGGAGCACCACCTTTAAGAAGATTTACCATAAGAATTCAGCTTTAATGAAGGCAAGACACAGTTTCCCACCATTTGTGAGGCTTTCTGACCTTCATCCATTAGCCCATCTAATGAGTGAAGTCCACCACTTTAACACTTTAACACTAACGACTACACTTAGAATTAACCCTAACCCAGGTCCAGAAAGTAAAAGTCCTTCCCAGGATTTTGTTCCAACAGGCTGGCTTCTCTAGTTAGATCACACCACCAGCAGAGCTGTCCACCCTGTTGGAACAAAATCCTGGGAAGGATTTTTACTTTCTGGACCTGGATTTTACACCTCTGCCCATATATGAAACATGACACACGTGGCACATCGTCGGAAAGATGAATATTGTTTACACCACAAGTAGTTGTGAAGTTGTAGTGATGCAGCTCCATCCAATACCTTTGGGATGAGTTACGAGTGGCGTTTAAGATCCAGAACTCCATCATCCAACCTCACGAATGCTTTTGTGGCTGGATGCAATCAAATCCTCACAGCATCGTGTGTTGGAACATGTCCCTCCCTGAGGACTAGAGGCTGTTACTGTGGAAAGGGGGGGGGGCGGGGGCAAAATCATTGATGGTACCCTTCATTTCAGAAGAAACGCTGGATGAGCAGATGTCTATGTGAAACAGACGTAGTCCTACCGCATCAGACTGTCTATTTGAGATTACTTTGTAGCTCCACAGAGTCTCGACTGAATGTTTAATGCTTCAGGCATGCTGTAAGCACAATGCGGACTAAATAAGCTTCTACTACGTCTTAGCTTCATCGTCTCTGATTGTCTATGTTTGGCTTAAGGGGTATAAAATGTTCACTAAACTGTTCCGTCCATGCAATTTAGACAGTCATGTCAGCCTTGAGAGGTTCATGAAATGTACAAGATGAGAGTTCCTTCTCTTCAGAAGTGGAAGAGAATGACAAGCCCCCGCGTGCACGTCAAACTGAAAACATTTTCTCCCTTTTTGACAATTACAGCCTACAAAAGTGTCTGAGATCTGAAGTCTGCTGTATATAACTTCTAGATCAATCTGAGCAGAGCTACAGCTTCAGGCCCTCTCAATAAATCAGTCCTGCTCTCATCTGTCCACCTTTATGGACCATTTCTTTTTCAATTTACTCCCTTCCGGCGCTTCCTCCCTCTAACTCGCTCAAGCTTTTAGCTAGCTATTGCTTTTTCCTGTTAGCACACATCATCTCTTTCTCTCTTATCTTTCTTGATTCTCTCCATCCTGGTTGAACACATCACCTTTCACTCACTCACTCACTCAAATCTCGCACCCCCTCCCCTCCATCTGTTGTTCTCTGTGGTTCGTCGGATGGTCTCTGTAGCGTTTGAGCTGAGCTAGCCATGTCACCCCACTGCTGCGCTCCCTTCACTGGGTTCCTGTAGCCGCACGCATCAGATTTAAAACCCTAATGCTGGCCTACAAAGCCCAAAATGGACCAGCCCCTACCTACTTGATGGCAAAGGTGAAATCTCAAACTAGACCACGAGCCCTTCGAGCTTCGAGTACAGCTCGGCTTGACCCTCCATCTTTCAAGGCGCACGGAAGACAAGCGTGGAGAATGTTCTCCGTACTGGAGCCCAGGTGGTGGAATGAACTCCCACTGGCTGTCTGAACAGCAGAGTCTCTCACTGTCTTCAAACGTCTTCACACAGCACTTAAATGAGCACTGAATTATAAGCTGCACTTATTTTATTGTACTGCACTCTGTATTGTACTTTATTGTATTGTATCTTATTGTTATTGTATTGCATTGAATGGCTCAGAGTTCTGCGTTCAACTCTGTTTCTCTTGGTGTCTGCAGTGACATCTTGTTTCTAGCAGTATCTGAGCTCAGGACCGTCTTCCTCTCTCAGCTATTGGTAACAGGCAAAGATACTTTCTCTAGATTGACAAAGCACTTCTTGTAAGTCGCTCTGGATAAGAGCGTCTGCTAAACGCTGTAAACGTAATGTAAATGTAGCTAGGCGTGAGGCGGGGAACGATCCAGCGGTGCTGCTGTTTAGCACAAACCCGGAGCTTCTCTCACTTATTAGGGCTTAATAGAAACGCACTTCACCCGTAACAGGCCCTCTGGCACTCTGGGAAATAGAATTTATGGGTATTCTCCTTCTTTTTTTCTCGCCTTGTACTGACCCAGCCTTTCTAAGCATTAGATCGCTGTCAGCAGGGCAAAAGAAGGCTGAGGAATTAGCAGCGGCACTGGCTACGCTTTGAACTTCAATGCATGATATTCTAAAGAGCCATTGAGGGTTATTTTCCTCCTTGCCTTTAATCATTGATAGCAAAGAATGCCAAGCCCAAAGGGGAAAGCACGTCCGTGTTACGCAAGCAAGCGGTTTGCTATGGTTACCTGCAGGGGCGTCACTAGCCTGATTTAATGGGGCAGTACAATGTTGGCTTACCCCACCATAATCAAGGAGGGGAAGTCAATACATAAGCCATAAAGGTTTTTCTTAATAACTTATAGACGGCCCGTTTCACACTACACAAAACAAACATCCTAATCAAGCAAATTTAATACAAGCACTACATTTCCCACAGTGCCTCAGTCTTTCCTTTGAATATTTTCAGTTTCCATGTATGCCAACTGTCATCCAATGTAATACAGAGCTAGCAATAATGCAAAATGATTGTTTACTTGGTGCTAAACTTAGCAAACAAGTAGACACTGTGAACTAAAATTTGCCAAAAATGTAGAGGATATGCTAACTTGAATCGACAATCTATCAATTTGTAACTAGGAGTGTCCAAACATTTGCATACCCACATTTATATATCTGGCTTTAACAGCAAACCAACCACAGAGCAGCCAGATTAATGCTTATGTTAGTGTTGGCCTAGCTTGCAGCTTTACAAGTACCAAAAATGCATATTATATCAAAGGCTGCTATTATGTGGTGCAATTAAATGCAATACGTGACATCACCATAAAAGATTTGAGCCAAAAGAAAAAAAACAAAACAACATCAATTATGTGATTTTGTTTCTGCGTCAGTTCATGCTGGCTGGAAAATACAAGCTCGCAAAATGAGAAGTTGCATGTGTGTGAAGTGAAATAACTAAATAATGAAGTGAAAAATACATTAGCTTTCCCACGGGGAGAGAGCAGGCAGAGAAAACGCAGAGAGCAGGAGTGAGAAGCAAAATGCAAAGACAACTTGTGCCAGTTCTAATATTCAGTCATAAAGATGCATCCCATTGTTTTAATGCAGACTGTTCAACCTACTGTCATACGACCAGCAAACAAAGCGGTTTGGCTGTGCCTCCCGTAATTCTGTGTGCACCCCAGTATGATCAGCAGTCTGGAGACGCCCCTGGTTACCAGAATGAAGAATAGAAACCGCTTTCTCTTTTTCTGCTGTGCCTCGTTCTTCAGGCACTCCATCTCTGATTGTGATCTTACAGATGACTTCTACTGTCCATGATGGAGGCCTGAAAACAACACATATGGCATTAGCACTTGAAAGGCTGTAATTCTACTTGAATGTCCATAAAGGTCATTTTGACCATCTGATTTTTACATGGTTTTATATCACAATAGAGAAAGTAGATTTAAGTACATTAAGTAGGTGTGTTGTTAATATGTTACTAAAATGTCCATCCATCCATCCATCCATCCATTTTCTATGCCGCTTCTCCGTCAGGGTTGCAGGGGGGGGTGTTGGAGCCTATCCCAGCAGTCTTCGGGCGGAAGGCAGGATACACTCTGGACAGGTCGCCAGTCCATCGCAGGGCAGACAGACAGTCACTCACACACTCACACCCAGGGGCAATGTAACACGTCCAATTGGCCTGACTGCATGTCTTTGGACTGTGGGAGGAAACCGGAGAACCCGGAGGAAACCCACGCAGACACGGTGTTATTAAAATGTAAAAATTAAAATTTAAGAGACCCTTATTAATCAGACAATGAGGAAATTTCACATCTGCATTTAACCCATCTGTGCTATGAAACACCACATACACACTAGTCAGCGTACACACACTAGGGGGCAGTGAGTACACTTGCCCAGAATGGTGGTCAGCCCTAACCGCAGCACCCAGGGAGCAGTTGGGGGTTAGGTGTCTTAACCTTCACCTAACCTTCATGCTGGCCCTAATCCTAACCCTAACCTCAACCAATCAAAGGGCAGTCGTGGGCTGGAGGTTAGGGAGCTGGAACTGTGACCGGAAGGTCTCCAGTTCAATCCACAGTGCTGACAGTCCATGACTGAGGTGTCTTTGAGCAAGACACCTAACCCCCAATTGCTCCCCGGGCACTGTGGATACGGCTGCCCACTGCTCCGGGCAAGTGCTCACTGCCCCCTAGTGTCTATGTGGTGTTTCACTTCAGGGATTGGTTAAACGCGAAGGTGGAATTTCCCTGTTTGTGGGATTAAAAAAGTATCACTTAACCTCAACCCAAAACCTAATCCTGACCCTCATACCTTGGCCCTAATCCTAACCTTAACCTCAATCCAAAACCTAATTCTAATCCTCACCTTGGCCCCAAATGCGGCCTGTGCAAAAGTTATGGCACCATTTTGTTTTGTTTTTTTCCCAGCCTTGTGATGGACTGGCAACCTCTCCAAGCTGTGTCCTGCTTTCTGTCTCATGACCATCATGAGATTCCTAATAAATTCTTGACGAGGATGTCGCTAACTTAAATCTACCTTGCATACAGACTTACATATCACTGTTGTCGAAACAAAACCTTGTATATCCAAAATGGTAACTTTACAAGAGAAGCAATTTACTCATTAGGAGTAAAGAGTGGAAGACCCTCTTTGTACCTCCGTCCTGTTTTGGATCATAGCAGTCAGTGCAATGATTGCATGTTCCAATACCATGAACTACAACTCAAACTACAATGTCATATGCTAATGTGATGGGATGAACATGACCACATAATAAATCAATATCCAAAAAAGACAATTGTAGGGGTCACTGTATAGGGAACAGAGAGAGAGAGAGAGAGAGAGAGAGAGAGAGAGAGAGAGCAGTGGGGAAGAGTATCAGTCTGAATCGTAGAGGACTGTGCTTCATTACTGACACTCTGATGGAGATCAGGTCAGTCCTGCGGGCTCCTCAGGCTGTAATTGGCTGGCTGAGGTGACGGAGGCCAGAGGCTCCCTGACACCAGACGAATCCACAGCTTCCTCACACTCACAGGCATTTTTCAACGTGTAGCATCATTCCACCCCGTTAAGGACCACTAGTACGGCACTCTATATGTTCATATTATCCAGACAGCCCATCTAATTAGTGAATTAACTCATGAGCGGCTGCTACAGAGTAGCCTATTCTATTAGCAGTGCTTTTCTGTTGGCGTAGTGTTGTGGTGGTTGGTGTAGTGCAGTGGGTAACTTCTACGCTGTTGACCGGGGTTCAATCCCCTGCCTGGGTAGCCACCCTACACTATATCAATAAGAGTCCTTGGGCAAGACTCCCAACACCACCTTCACCTACCTGTGTGAAATGATCTAATTGTAAGTCACTCTGGATAAGAGCGTCAGCCAAATGCCCTGTTTGGATCATTTGAGATTGGCCTTGGAAGGTTGAATCGAGTCTCTCGGGAATGAGTGCAATGAGTCTCTAGGGTGAGAGTCAGAGTCAAGTCTCTGAGATGTGAGTCTGTGTCAAGTCTCAAGTATCTGAAGTCAGAGTTGAGTGTCTGAGTCAAGTCTCATGTCTCAGAGGTAGGAGTCTGAGTCAAGAGCAAGTTTGGGCATGAGTCTCCAGTCTCTTTTGGTCACTTGAGTCTCTAGGGTGAGTGCCTGGATCAAGTCTTAAGTCTGTGCAAGTTTGAATGAAGTCTTTGGGGACTGAGTCAAGTATCGAATCTCTGAGGTTCTAGTCTGAGTCAAGTCTCAAGTGTCTGAGGTGCAAGTCTGAGTTGAGTCTTGAGTCTTTGGGGTGTGAGTCTGAGTAGAGTCTCAAGTCTTTGAGGTGCAAGTCAAGTCTCGAATCTTTGAGGTGTGAGTCTAGACCCTGGGGTGCGAGTCTGAGTCAGGTCTTTAATCTTTGGAGTGTAAGTCGGCGTCAAGTCCGAAGTCTCTGGCGAAAGAATTTAAGTTGATCCTGAATCTCTGGGGTACAGATTCCCCTGAAGTAATGTAAAGTTAAGCTGCTAAAGGATGTAACACTAACTCTGGCCACTAGGAATACGTGTGTAGCCATCTGACTTGCTATCTTAAGTGATTAGCTTGGAAACTCACAGCCACAGGCTTAATATAACCTGGCTTATTTCTAATTTGTGTTCTATAGAAGGTGAAAGGAGCTGGACTTACTGACTCAGCAACACACAGTTCAAAAAAATGACTGACGTGATGGTTCAAAAGTCAAAATCTAAGTCTTAAATAACTGGGAAATGGCATGAAAACTACATTATCCCACCTTCTCATGTCAAACTGATCAGTTTGAGCAGGGCTTAAGAAACAACTATATTTCTTGCACCAGAAACAAGCATTTTAGGACACATTTACAAAAAAATATATAAATCTAGGGTTTCCCCAGTAATACCTGGCCATTTCCACTCCTGATTATGATCTAAAATTACGGCATGGCTGTGTTATCATGGTGATAACAACAACCTCAAAGACTTCTATACAAGCTGAAGTCCTCTCAGCACTATGAGTGAGCTTGCCTCTGTGGTTCGGCGTGTCCAGGGGATTGCGCTGTCCCTGGTGTGTCTTGGAGTGCTGGCCTCGTTATTAAAGTCTCCGGGGGGCCAGAAGAGCACCATAACCTAAAATAGCTCACACTTCCACATCCTTCTCATCATCTTTTCCTCTCTCACTCCAACCCACCCCCACCCATATCTCTCGCTCCATCTGCAGCATCTTCCTCACTTCCACCTTCATCTGCCTGATCACTGCCTGATTCTGTTCAATTTCAAGGATCCTGGGCAATGAGGGCCAGTAAGGACAACTGTAACTGTGTAGGAGGACTGTGAAGAGAGCTCTGTGTGTTCTCCCAGAATGTCAGTGCTCTTCCTTTCACAGTTAACTCCTTAAACCCTAGGCTTGTTATTTGGTTATTCATCTTAAACTCAGTTCATTGAATAAGACAAGATGTAGGAAGTTGTTAACCTTGTCTTACGTGTCATCTCAGCAGCAATTCAATCCGATCAGAGTGTTTGGATCATTAAAATTTGCCCTCAGAGTAGTTTATTAGTTTGCCTGTCCACTTTGGTCAGTAAATGATGGCTCAGAATCACATTGTTATGGAATCCCTTATTGATCTGTTTCTTCTGAGGAACAGTAAAAGGCCTGTTCATGTGCCAACAGATGGGTGAAGCTCCATCACACACAGAGAACACTTCAACTTCTCCACAGACCAGTGCTGGGGGCTTTATATCCCTCTACCTGATACTTGGCTTTGGCCTTACTGACCTTAATCCTACAGGTAACCAAAAAGTAATGATGACTCCACTGGATTTGATTTATTGTTGGCCTTCGGTTTTCAGCCAACTGTGTCCTGATAATCAGTTTCAGTTTCGGCCAACAATTTTCAGTTTGTTGCATCACTTATTTGGACAAAATCAGTGCAGGTCTTCTTTGCTCAGCTGCTAGCTTGCTTGCTTGCTAGTTTGCAGGTTGGAGTCAGCAATTCGCAGTGAAGGACGTCAGT
Source organism: Pygocentrus nattereri (assembly GCF_015220715.1). NCBI lineage: Eukaryota > Metazoa > Chordata > Actinopteri > Characiformes > Serrasalmidae > Pygocentrus > Pygocentrus nattereri. The sequence goes on from NC_051224.1 coordinate 38,375,912, forward strand.
TCTGCCAGTGCTTTATGTTTGCCGGTATTCTCCAGTACACAGCATGGGCACCTATATAGTTTCCTCTGTGGAGGAGGCACACTATGGCTTTACTTATCACCACATGTCACAACCTCCCGTTACCCTGTTTGACCAATGGCTAAACGGTTTCTCAAAACATGTTATTAATTACACACTCAAAAGATGATTTTTCAGGGGTTCTTTAGTAATGAAAATGATATAGAACCAAGAACACAAAAAGAACCCTTTGCATGAATAAAGGTTCTTTGCACCTTGAAGAGGTTCTTCAAATTGATAGAGAATGTGCTGTATATACTTCTTGAAAATGGATCTATATTGTACCAAAAAAGGTTCTTCTATTGCTACAAGCTTGACCTATAACACAACAATAGAAGAACCATTTTTAAAATAACAACTAAAGGGTTCTATATAGCACCGTCTACAGCATATTCTCCATCAATCACCATTTAATGATGCAAATTCTACATAGAACCATTTTCTCTAATAAAGAACCCTTGAAGAACCTTCATTTCTAAGAGTGCAGATACGTTATGCAACACGACAATAAGTATTTTCTTCCACTTGAAGCATAGGGTGCTGCACTGCCTATCTATCAACTTTATATTAATGACTTCCAATCAGTGTGAGAAACACCCCCTGGTATTTGGGGGTCTCATGTTGGCTCGCTAATCCAGCATTGGCTGGCTGCTCACTCGCCATAGTGGTGCTGATGCTAGCTCGCTCCCCGGCATGAATAAAACTTTTATTTCAAGCAATTTTGGAGGATTTCTGTTTGTCCAATCATCATGAAAGTTTCACACAATAGAAAAGAACAACTGCTGAGCTCAAACAATGCAGAAAAATAGGAATCAAAAAATGGAGCTACTTGTTTTTCGTTGAACATAGACGATATATATTTATAAAAATAATATTGTTCAAAAGGTAAAATGTTAAATTCTTGTTTTTGTACTTTTTTTTTTTATTCAATTACAAGAAGAGAATTTACACAACACTGCTTTATGTTTTTATTTGCGTTTTACTTTCCCAGCTCTTTTGAAGTTGTGGTTGTATGTGATATATTATACAATATGCTTTACATTATCTATCATTTCCCAGACATCTCTTTTACTCAGCCTGATTTGTACAATATGGAATTTTGTCCATATCAGCTCACACAGGCCAACACTCCTCAGAAAATATTCTCACAGGATGCGAAAAAAAAAAAAAATCAGAAATCTCTTTTGGCCATGTCAGCATAAGTGCCAGCACGCAAGCAGTCCTATTGAATCAGTGGACTGTGGAGACGGTATTAACAGAGTTGTTGAAGCCAGCTGTAGGCTCTTGACCCCTCTGTGACCTGCTGTCCACAGCCCACTGAGAGAGCCAAGCCTTTCAGCAAGCTTTTCTATCACTCCATCGCTCTCTCCACAGGCCCTGCTCTCTCTCTCAATCCATCTCTACACTCCCTGTTTGGCCGTCCATCTCTCTATCCTTCACCACAGGCCATCCTTTATCTCTCCATCCATTTTATCCCACCATCTTTCATCTCTCACCCAAACTAGAGCTAATTCCCTAACCTCTAATTCCGCCGGGTTCCAGAAGCCAAACGGCATCACGTTCCTTCACATCATTCTGTGCACTCATCTGTACTAAAGTGAGAATTCTTTCTACAATGTTCTTTTCCATTGTCGTCGGCAGCAACCCCCTTTTGAGGGGGGCTTTAGAGGCAGGCTTTTGGCAGTTGCTTCAGCATCATACAATGTTCCAAACTTGCTACCGCCTGCTTTACCACTGCCACAAACGATTCACAGCCAAATGCTTTTCCGCTGCCTTACGCCTTCCTTCTTCAGCGCACAATGATCAGTAGGCCAGAAAAGCAATGGCATGACTATTGCAGTTAGCATTACCGCAAAAAAGGCTCTACGTCTACCCTGGGCTTTAACTGCTCACTGGCATTGACTGTACTTTTCAACAGTGACATACTTTATTCTGAAGTCGTGGGGATATGGTGAGTAGCTGTCAGCAAGACATAGCACATAGCAACACAACTACACAAATATGCTGCATACAGTTCACAGTCAGAGACCACCCTTACATTTCATTTCCAGTTTAAATGGCCACTTGCCTTTGTTACAGCTTCCATTCTTTGTCCAATTCATCTGCAAAGATGCCATAAGACAACATACGAACAGTTTATCCAGTTACAATCTGACATAATCGTTTAAAGGTCAGAGGCATCAGGGCCGAGAGTTTTCACACCACATCTGACATCTTTATGCATTAATGTCTCACTCACAGGCCTTATAAGCACGTTCTGGCTCAAGGTTTAGGTCTCAAATGCCAAAAAAAAGAGACATTATACTGATGACAATAGTAGATCATTTACATCCTTGGATGACACCAAGCTTGGCCAAAGTTCTTTTTGAATTCCTTCAACGCCCTCACAGTCATCAGATTCATCCACTCGGGGAAGGGGTCCAAAACAGCACCAACATTATAACATGTTCTTCTTCGTGCCACATGCAATTACACATTTCCAAATCCCCAAAATGCACATAGTGTAGCTTTAACCCAACTAACAATATGTTCCCTCGTGTAGTGGTTTAGGCTGCTCCACCCACGTCTATGGACTTAATGCACAGTAGTACTTAATAAGCACCCTCTACCCTCTTGTGCCAATGAAAATGAGCATTTCTTCCACTGGCAAGACAATAGCACAGCACTTCCATCTGTACCCTTAAAGGTGCCCGTGTATTATGTGTTCCCCATGTTCCCTCTTATGCTATTTCAGTGTGAGTGTGATGCACACTTCAAAATCTCGCTCTGTCTTTCTCATTAAATGAGTGTGGTGCTGTGAAGTGTGTGTGTGTCCTTGTGAAAACTCTGGTGATGAGGCCTGAGGTGAGTCATTTTTTGGAGAAATCGCGGTAGAAGCACGCGCTCCTCCTGTACTAAAATTACACCAAGTGCCCAAACAGTCTGGATCTACAGACACCCCCCTGTGAAATGAAATGAGGTATAGATGGTCAATATATTCCAAAATATACAATAACATATTTGAATACATTGCTTTGTTTGGGAAGTCACCAAGTCCTGAAAGTGAGGGAAACAAACAGGCTGATGAGTGGAGTGATGACAGAATGGCTCTCTGTGTGACTCCCCATGCCTGCACATGGCACATGTCACAGGATGGGGGTGGGGGTGGGGTGGTGCGGCAGATCCAGCCTTGCGGACTGCGGCACACCGGGGGCATGATGGGGGCGCTAGACGGATGCACGTGTGTGGTATGTCCTCCAGTAAAGCCTAACACTGAATATTATCTACCACATGTCTTTTCACCAAAGAAGAACAGACTGTTCTCCAGGCACAGAATCGTGTTTACATTATTTTTCTGCTGGTTTTAGCTGTGCAGCGAGCTTTTGTTTATGTTTATAAATAACAGTGTATTATACAGTGTCAAAGACCACATAAGCAAATGTATTTGAGATTACTTAACAATACAACACTGTTTGAGGCAAGTGTGTGATGCTAATTGGTGGGTTATGAGCTTCTATTATGAGCTGCACTCGTCTCATTGCTCCACTGCAGAACTAAAGCAGCAAACTTCAGGAACTGAACTTGTCTTTTCTGACCAACTAATTTTGTGTCTGATTTTTGGAATGGGTGATTATGGAACGTGGAAGTCTTTCACACACACACATATAATTCGGTGGGGAACCATCAGAGTTTTCTAGGCCTTCAGAGAGGGTCTGATAATATTGGGGAACTGTAATATTATTAATGTATATGTAACAGTATAATATTATATGTAATATTAAACTGTATATGCCTGTAATTTTTTTTTTGTGATAGAATCCTATGGTTATCATATTTAAAGTCTGCAAGTATTGTAGTAATAGTCTTATTTCATTGTTAATTCAACTATTAAGTCAACCAGATTTTTGTCTGCCATTTCTATGTGGATAAAGCCAAGTAAGCTCTTCCATTTTTCAGGACCTCGGGAGCTGGACTGAAGACGTTTCATGTTAACTACCAACTTATTGAGGAACTGAATACAATAAGCTGTAAAAACGTCATGATCTAACCAGGTTCAGTTAGTTGCTAGGAATGGTAAAAAAAATAGCAGCAGCTTTATGCCAGGACTCTTTACTGAGTCACTGTAACGCTGTGTTAAAGGCTGTCATAGACTTCAAATGCCTGTATTTATTCTAGCATCAGCATTAGTTCAGTGCTAACATACTACTAGAGGTCCCATAGGGGTGCTAACGGAAATTAGCTGTACTATATGTATGCATACACCCACACATGGAATGTTAGCATGGCCAGCACAGATGATTGACTGGATAGATGAAGGAACTCTCCAACTCCCTTCAGAGGTCAAAGACAAAGACAAAGACTCCCTGAGTGTGTCTTGCAATGTGTGTGTGTGTGTGTGTGTGTGTGGAGACCACAGGTTGGATGTCACCATCTAAAAAGACACCCACACATACACACACACACACATTACATGTCCACCCACACACTGTCGCTCCTGTCAGCCTCATTGACCTCTGTGTCAGCTGGCTCCACATCATCACCCATTAACTGTGTAATGTAACACACACACACACACACACACACACACACACACACACACACACACACACACACACACACACACGCACACACACGCACACACACACACACTCAGAGAACATAGAATATTTTACTGATACCAAAATTGTTATACAATAGTATCCAATTGAGTTATACAATAAAGGCTGAATTAAAAAAGGACATAAATGTGACAAAATATGCTCAGACTTATCTGAGAACTGTGTGGGAGTGGCTTAATATTCTAATGAGTATGCTTGATTGACATTCCTCCCCCACTCCCAGCTAATTATGTTTCCTAGGTAAGCTTTCGCTTGGTTGTTAGCTTTTCTGCTGTATTTTTCTCAGACTCTGAGACAGTCCATAGGAAATATATATTCTTGTTAAAGCTGTGTGAAGCTTATGCTTACATAAGCAATGCTTAAGATTAGGACCACCCAGTGTGCATCAAAAGAGGAGAATGTTTTTAACTGGGCTAGTCGTTTATTGAACACTGGATCTTTTATTTTTCAGCAGGCATACATTGTGCTTGCATATTGTTAGTCCACCGTAGCAAATTCAACCTAATTAGACATGAAACATGGTTTTAGGCTCCCTGTTGCTTTAAGGACACCACAAGGTTAACTTTGCTGAAAAAAGCTGAAAAAGGTTCAAACGGAAATGTCGACCCATTTCAGTTTCTTTGAGGGACATTGAGCAAGAGATTTATGATCACTGTTCATGTCCAGTCTCAAGAGCAGATACAACACTCAAGAACTTGAAAACATGACATCCCGCTCCTTATCCGGAACAGAGCGAAACAACAGGAGCAGAAAGACTAGTCCCTGCTGGAATGCCGATGCCATCTACTGTTTTTGAAATGACAAAAAAATGTCTAAGTGAAAAATCTAACTTAGAAATAATGGCATTTATTGCCTTGGATGATCAAGTGTTCCCTGTTTTCAGAGGACCCTGGGTTCTGACTGGATTAGTTGGTCTGATTTTGTCTGTTTTTGCCTTTTTCTCCAAGCAATGACAAATTATCACTGAAATCTGGGAGCGGAAGAAATGAGGCCCACTGGAGGCCCTTTTATTATACACTTTTATAATCTAAGAACAGCTCAACCACTTTGCACTGAAGTCCCTGTAGTTACTGGATAATAAGCATTAATATGTAATAAGCCTGGGATTTTTAGTGGTTAAGTGCAGTGTGTCGGCTTTTATGGCAGCTCAGTGTAAAATATCTTAATAAACAAACAAAAGGGAATTTAAAGGTCTTCGTGCTTGTCTCAGCAAGTTTGAGTTTGGAGACTTAATTCTAATTTATACAGCACACCAACAGTTCACGCTTGGGTCACGGCTTTCTAATACATAATATTCACAGGAATAACACAAAAGGGAAAGAGGGACGGAATAGGCAGAGCAAAGAGAAGAAAGATAGGGAAATGGAAAAGGAAAAGAAAGGAATGGAAAGAAAGTAAAGGAAAGAAAACAGAATTAAAAGGAAAGGAAAAGAAAGAAAAGGAAAAGAAAGAAAGAAAGAAAGAAAGGACAGAAAAGGAAAGGACAGAAAAAGAAAGAAAAGGAAAGGATAAGAAAGGAAAGGAAAGGACAAGAAAAGACGAGAAAGGAAAGGAAATTAAAGGAAAGGAAAAAAAATGAAAGGAAAGAAAACAGAGAATTAAAAGGAAAAGACAGGAAAAGAAAGAAAAGGAAAGTAAGGGAAGAGAAGGGAAAGGAAAGGACAAGAAAGAAAAGGAAAGGAAAGAAACTAAAGGAAAGAAAACAGAATTAAAAGGAAAAGACAGGAAAGGAAAAGAAAGGAAAGGAAAAGGAAGAAAAGGAAAGGAAAGGAAAGGAAAGGAAAAGGAAGAAAAGGAAAGGAAAGGAAAGGAAAGGAAAAGGAAGAAAAGGAAAGGAAAGGAAAGGAAAGGAAAGGAAAGGAAAGGAAAGGAAAGAAAACGAAAGGACAGGAAAGGCCTGCATTCCTTTCCACACGGTCCCTAAACTGTGCGATTCTCCATTCAAAGACTTTTCATTCAGAATATCCTGCAGTGTCATCATCAAAGCCTGGTGTGCCTGTGAACTTTGTAAGTAGTGATAAATGTTTATTCACTTCCTCTCAGCTCAGTTTGAAGCTGCAGTCTAAATCTCAGGCCTTTAAAGGGGTTTCAGACGCCGATATCACATGCACATTACAGAGAAGCCCACATGGCTGTAGAGCTGTCCAGTTATCCTATTCATCTAGGATATAAGAGTGATAAATCAGACTACGCCAGTCGCCTGACCCACAGGCAGCCGCAAGGGAGGCTGGGAAGGCAGTGCCTGAGTCTCACATACTAACAAAAGCTGAGAGTGACAGCAGGAGGGGGACATCAACCACGAGAGCGGGTGGGAGAACAACGACAGCCACGAGAGGCATGAAGACAGACAAGTCATGAACACCGCCTCCCAGGCCGCACCTCCTGTTTCACAGATCGGCCACTAGACTGTGCCTCATGTTCCATTCCAGTGGCCAAGCTGTGGAGAGGGGGCTGTGACAGGGAGGCAGAGCTCCCACAGACATGCTGAGGGAGTCTTCATGCCGGAGGAAAGAGCCATCCAGCCCATACCCACCTGTACCTGGCTGGCTGGTGGGAGCTGAAAAGCATGGGAAGTAGCATGAGGAGCAGACTGTTGGATGGTTAGGAGCCTACTGGTGGAACAGCACTCCTTGGCAAGCCCAGGCTGGGCTCGATCCTTTGTTGGGGGGAGCATTCGCACTCTCCGAGTTCATGGCCTGAGATGGATGTTGTGACTGACAGGCGTAGATGACAGCCATGAGAAAGGCCAGGAAGGTGGTGCCCGAGCCTCAAACTCTGATGAAAGCCATGAATGGACAGTGGGAGAACATTAGCTGTGAGAGAGGTAGGGAAAACGACAGCAGCCACAGGTGGCATGACGATGGGGCTCATGTCCTGAACCCCACATGCTGAGCCCTTCCTGGGTTCCTCAGCAAGGCCAGTAGACTACACCTCATGTTCTGTCCTGGTGGCCAAGCTGTGGAGCAGGGCTGCAGACAGGGAGGCAGAGCAATGAGCTCTTTCCCTCGGAAGCCAATAAAAAGTGGTGGGTTTTTGATTTTGGTGCTTTTCGTTTGTGTTTCCTGTGAGAGAAATAAATTCAAATGGCCTCTGCAGCCCTCAACCCCTCCAGCATCCTTCCTCCACCCGGTATAGCCCAGGGCATGCTATACAGACATTTTGCTAACTTGTAGACTACACAGGATGCAGACAAGGGATTCAGGTACACTTTGCTTGTGGAAGTGATCCTACATTTATAATGAAACACTTATAATAGCTTGAGCAAAACAGGAGGGGTTGCAAAAAAGAATGAAAAAATCAGATCAACACATGAAGAATGACTTCCAGTGTAGGTAAAACACAATTTGCATGTGTGGATTTCGGGGTCAGCACCAACCATGGAAGCGAGCTGAGCCGAAATGCCTTTTATTCATGCGTTTATATGACTGCAGCTCTGTGTCCTCACAGGTTTGACGTTAATCCTCAGCACTTGAGTGAACATCATAGTCCATAACTCTGAAGACTGTAGATCAGAGGCCATGGATCTGGAGTCCATAGATTTGGCTTGTGCATCTCTATGGTTCAGAATCTCTGAATAACCGGCATAGCTCACTTTGCATTGAACTGCTAGGCTGCTGAGACGTAACCAAGGACAGTAAGAACAGTGTGAACAGGATGCAGAGGAACTGAACGCTTCATATTCAGCATCATATTGACTTTTGAGACAGATCTTCTTTCTGCCTTCCTGTCTCTGACTCCTTACTCTAAAGGTGCTGCACACAGACATGAACTTTACACCGTGAACGGAAAGCGCATTAAAGGAATGTGTTCTAGCTTCGCCTCTGCCAGTGTTACTAGTCTAGTCACATCATAACTTTCATTTCACCTCATCCTCGTCGGGAATAAGGGGTGCGACGTAGACTGTTCGGCAAACTACAGGAAGAAAACACAGGCTTAGTCACTCTGTCTGTGATTACGGCTGAATCGTAATCAGAAAGGAAAGAAAGGAGAGGAGAGCAAAGGAAAGGAAAGAAGATGAAAGGAAGGAAAATAAACCGAAGAAAGGAAAAGTAAGAAGAGTAAAAAAATAGAAAGGAAGAAAAACAGAAGAGTTAAGGAAATAAAAACAGAAAAGGAAAGGATAGGGTAGGAAACAGGAGAAGACAAAAGGAAAGAAAAGGAAAAGAAAGTAAAGAAGAGAAAAGGGAAGGAGAGGCCAGGAAAAGAGGAAGAAAAGAGAAAGGAAAGGAAATGAAAGGAAAGGAAAAAGAGAAAGGAAGAGGGAAGAAAATTAAGGGAAAGAAATGAGAGTAAAGAAAGGATAAAGGAAGAAGAACAGAAATGTTAAGGAAATAACAACAGAAAAGGAAATGAAAAGGTAAAGGAGAGAAAATGAAAGGAAGGGGAAGGAAAGGAAAGGAAACAAAGGGAAAGCAAGGAGAGTAAAGAAAGGATCAAGGAAGAAAAACAGAAATGTTAAATAAAGGAACGGACAGCAAAAGAGGAAATAAAGGGAACGGAAATGTAAGAAAAGGAAAATAAATAAAATAATTAAACAAACTGCTCAGTTTGACTTTGGCTGGCATTACTGGCTTGGTTACATCATCACTTTCATTTAATATGTAAAATACTGGTTACTTAGTTAGCTGGTTAGTTAGTTGGTTAGTCGTGTAGTTAGTTAATTAGTTAGTGAGTTGGTTGGTTGGTTGGTTGGTTGGTTGGTTGGTTGGTTGGTCGGTTGGTTAGTCGTGTAGTTAGTTAGTTAGTTAGTTAGTTAGTTAGTTAGTTAGTTAGTTAGTTAGTTAGTTAGTTGATTGGTTGATAAGAAATGTTCTAAATTCATTACTTGAGTTTGAGTTCGAACTTCATAAAGTTCACTGAGCCTCTCTCTGGGACACAGTGTGCCGTAACTACGCTCTCAGAAGAAAAGGCACTGAAAGATTCTGCCACTGGGGTGGTTCCCTCAAGGGTGCATCTTCATAGCCTTTAGATAGGGAACATCACAGTACAATAATGAAATATAAATAGGATATGTACCTCATCCCTTAGAAAAACGTATTTAAGATACACAGTTGGGCCCTAAAGACATTGTTTGTACCTTTATGAACAGAAATATACCTGCACAGCTTCTTTTTCTGACACTGCAGAGTTGGTGTGGAATTTACAGAAACTGAATAATAAATCTTAACCTTAAAAACTGAATAATAAGACTTAACATGTTAAAGAAAATACTGAGAAGGAAGGTGATAAACAACTGCACTGTATTGTACAAATATATGAGTGTATAATCTTTATAAAAATATGACTCAATAAAAAGAGTGATGATTCACTCAGAGCAGATGTGTACCTGCAATCACACCCACACTCAGAACTGAGAGGGGGGGGTGAAAGAGAGACAGTAGGGAAACAGAAGGAGAGAGAGAGAGAGAGAGAGAGAGAGAGTGAGAGAGAGAGAGAGAGAGAGAGGGGTGTAGGGAGAGAGAGAGAGAGATCTTCTCTTTTCCAACATTTAACTGCACAGGACCCTGACAGGAGCCCAAGACAAACCCTGCCCTGTTGCCACAGCAACGGGTTTAGACGAGATGTGTGTGTGTGTGTGTGTGTGTGTGTGTGTGTGTGTGTGTGTGTGTGTGTGTGTGTGTGTGTGTGTGTGTGTGTGTGTGTGTGTGCATGCGCGCATTTGTGTGTGTCTTGTCTGGGCAGAATGCAATACAGAACCACACATTAAACACACTCTGCCTATGTGAACGTATGCATGAGTGAGCGGGCGAGCAAGCATGAGAGACAGCGAGAGAGAGAGAGAGATCCTGCACACTGAGATTATGTAACAGTGAAGGAAACAGATGATGGGATGATGCTGCTGAGTGATGCAAGCGTGATCACAGACAGAATGACTAAGCATGTGTTTCTCCTGCTATAGTTTTCAGAACATCTACGTAGAGCTTTATGTGCTGTGAGAAAACCACGGCGGAGTCAGATATGCATCCCCTATGCATCCCCTATGTACTGTATACACAATGTATGTCCAAACGTTTGTGGACACCATACGTTTCTTCTGAAATGAAGGGTATTGCTGGTGAGGGTTTAAGTGGGAGAGGTCCTGCATCAGGTGGAGGAGTTTAAGTATCTCAGGGTTTTGTTCACAAGACATGGGAAGAGGGATCGTGAGATGGGCCGCAGGCTAGGACAGATGACAATAGTAACATGGTCACTGTACCGGATTGTAATGGTGAAGAGGAAGCTGAGCAATAAGGCAAGGCTCTCTGTTTACCGGTGAGTCTACATCGCAACCCTCACCTGTGGTGACGAGCTTTGGGTAATGACCAAAAGAACGAGATCACAAGCTGCACAAATAAGCTTTAGTCACAGGGTGGTGGGCTACTCTCTATTTGATAGGGTGAGGAGCTCTGTCATCCAGGAGGAGCTCAAAGTAGAGCAACTACTACTCCACATTGAGAGGAGCCAGTTGAGATGGTTCGGGTATCTGATCAGGATGCCCCCTGGACACCTCCCATAGTAGGTTTACCAGGCGGGGCCTACTGGGATGAAACCCCAGGGTCATCCTAGGACCTGCTGGAGGGATTATGTCTCCAAGTTGGCCTGGGAGTGGTTAGGCGTCCCTCGTAATGAAGGTTCCGCTGAAGGTGGACAGGGTCATCTGGGATCCTCTGCTTTCCCAGCTGCTACTGCGACCCTATCTGGACTAAGCGGTTATAGGTGATGAATGAATTAATAGTGAGTTCATCCTGTCTTTGCTAGAGTAACAGCCCTGCTCTTCTGGGAAGGACTTATTAGATGTTGGAACATTGGTATGAGGGTTTGATTGAGCATTAGTAAGGTCAGGTAATGATGTTGGATGGTCAGTTCTGGGTCACTCCAGCTCATCCCAAAGGTATAGAAGCTTCATCACTCCAAAAAACACAGTCCCACTGCTCCACAGCCCAATGCTGGAAGGCTTTATACCCATCTAGCCCATGCTTGGCATTGGGCATGGTGACCTTAGGCTCATGTGTGGCTGCTCCAGAGCTTCCCATCCTATGAACCTTAAAATAGATGAATTGATTCTCTCTTTAGAAGTGTCGGGATACTTTTGGATGAGCAGTATAATGAAATTAGAATTTTCTAAGCATAACCCTAATTTCAACCCAAAAGAAATTGTTTATTCAGTTTTAAGTCAAAATACGTCCTTATCCTGAGAATGTGTGAAAACACACACACACACACACACACACACACACGTGCTTTGACCAGCTGTGCGCTAATAAGTCCTCTGGTTGCCCACAAGGCCTTTGATCTAACTGAGCCGTGATTTATCTGCTTATATCAGAGAGTTCATTTGGGTTTGATCTTTGGCTATTCTGCATTCTATGGTTGTATATGTATGTGTGTGTGATTGGTCAGGTGGTCACTGTCTGCCTCAAGCTGGTAGAAATGCTCTTCAAACTTGGGCATCCCAGGTCTGTCCAATGATCGCGATGAATGAAGGAAAACGGAGTCCGGTGGGTTTCATTACCCACAACTGCCTAAAATCTCCAGGATCTCTAGGACCAGGTTTGGAGACCACTGGTCAATGGGTCTCTAGAGTAAACAATGAGCCTGCATTTGATATGCTTTCAATTTATATTCTGTGCCAACAGGTCAGAGTCTGCACTTCTGACTTATCTCAATGGCAGGATTGGGTACAAACAAGGCAAACATGTAAAGGATGGCACAAAACAAGACTGTGCACACAACAGTAACCTTTCACCGAATTCAAATCACGATAAAATGTCTCGGACGTACGGGCGCAACTGTGGCATGGGTTGGAAGTTTAGAGTTCACACTTTCTACAGAGAGAGAGAAGATAGAAAAGGGAAGAGAGAGAGAGAGAGAGATGTGAAGCGACAGAAGAAATAGACATGTGAAGTGCAGGATGACGGCAGCGTTCCATGCAGCCACACCAACCTCCCTCCGGCCATCTGTCGTTCTCTCTCCTTCTCTCTTTCACCCCGTCCTAAGTCTCCTATGCTCTCTCCTTCCTCCGACCTTTTCCTTCTTTGCCTTTGGGTCTGGCCAATATACAGAAGGAAAGGTAGGATGAAAGGAGAAAAAGTGAGAGCAAAGGAGACTCTAGGAAGACTCAAAGCATCTTAAGCACAAACGAATGTTCTCCTATTCTCTGACAAGAGGTGAGGAAACACTGGGCGTCATTCACCAGCCGTTCTTGAGAAGAAATTTCGGTCACACTTTCTATGAATGTCACATTTGTAAGCCCCTATAAACACACTCATAACATGTTATAATACATTCATAAGGCATTGTAAACATGGCGGTCAATATTTATAAAAATGCATTACATATTATAGCCATGCGTATTATGCATTATGAATTGGTAACATGATGCATTATAAGTAGTGTTCATAACAAATTGTGCTTCCATCAATAGTGTTTTACCCAATGTGGGAAAGGTAATGTACACCACCGTTAGCTTGGCACTAACTTAAAACGGCTTATAACGCATTATAATAACAAGTCATAATGTATAATGAACATAGCAATAAAGTGTAATTCAGTGTAATTAATTTTCATAAATATTTATAAACATGTTTATAATGCCTTATGAATGCATTATAACATGGTATAAATGTGTTTATAGATGCTTACAAACATGACATTCATAGAAAGTGTTACTGGAATTTCTTCTTAAAACCCACTTACGCAGTTTTCATGAAAATCCTGACATTCACCAGTGAATTCTTATTTGGGATTTGTTCTTCGGTAAGACCAGGATCTACACACTCAAGAGCACCAAGGTGAGAACAGTTGCTGTGCTTTAAGAACGCATCATGAATCTGATGCAGACCTTCTCTTAGAACCTTTCTCTAGGGCACATTTAAGAACAAACTGAATGAGGCCCATCGCTTCAACGGGAAGAGGCCTGCACTTCTTTTCTTGGGATGTTGGGGAATGTAGTAGAAGTGAGAGGATTTGAGTGGTGATCTGCTCTCATCTCTTCTAGCTGCAATGCAGGAGAACGTGAGGAGCTGTCTGTGAGTCATAGTGCACCTTTGGAGTCTCATCACATATAGGCACGGTACGCAGCAACAGCTAGCAGCAAATACACACACACACACACACACACACACACACACACACACACACACACTCACACACACATAAACAGATTTGGGGTTTCACGACTATTTATCGATACTTGCTGACTGATCATTCAAAAAAGCGATTGACCAGTTGTGTTTTGGATGTGTTATGGATGTCTGTGCAAAGTATTTTGTTAGCAGCTTGCTAATAGGGGCTGGTTCTAGTGGCAGATGCTGTGGTTCTAGGTATGAGGTGCACTGCATAAAAGCTTTTGTTGCCTATCATTTTCAGTCACAGACACTCTGCATACAGAAGTGCGCAGAATGTCTGATGTAAACTGCATATTTAAATCACCACAGCTCCAAGAAGCTCATCTTAAACGGATTGTTTACAAAGAGTTTTGCTAAAATGATTGAATACATTCTAATTATAAGTTAAGACTGAGGTTTTATGTGCAATCTGTCCTGAACAATCTGGTGAAAATCTCTGATTACATGTTCACTACAAGTAATCGGATTCAAATTTACGTGCATGCAAAAGAGAACCGTTTATTGTAGACATTATCATGATGACCATCACGTGAGTCCAGTCAGAGTGAGATGAGCAGCAGTGAGCAGTGCTTGTGTTTTTAATCACTTTATAATGACGTCAGACTCAGGAAAACGTCCTTCACACGTCCTTATTAAAGAAGGCCGAGAGGAAGACGTCGTGTTCTGAGACACATAAGCTGGACGTCCGTCCCACCGCCGTCTTTTATAGATCAGAGCATGAACTTCGTCTCCTCTGCAGACCAGTTTCTGCTCCGTCATGTTGAATGATATAAACTCTGACTGTGATGTGACGCACATGGAGAATGGACTCAAACTTTCCGATAGGGAATGTAATCGGATACAGGCGTTTACACGGATATTATTCTTCTATTTAACGGATTATTTACAGGGTTACCCACCTCAATCAATCAGATAGAATTCGCAATGGCCTCAATCGTTCTAGTCTATTCTGATACATGGACAAATTAAATTCCGATTGTGCTATTAGTTGGATTATTGATGGATAATTAGGCTGCATGTAAACGTGGCTACAGAGTATTCAAACTAGCTCAGGCTATTCATGGGTCCAGTTTTATTAGTCCGATGGGGAACAAACGATTGATTATCAAGCTAAATGCTAATACCATGCAGTCTTCTCACCCGTAGGCCTTTCAGAATAAGGTATAGGTCTGGTTGCTAAACCAGGAACCCCATAAATAGCAAGTAAACAAAATGCCATCATGCATTTGCCAACTGTTGCTCCACTTTGTTGTTGAACTTGTGCTCTAAATCTGACCAATGATGGATGGGGTGGGGGGCGGGGGGCGGGGGGCTGATAAATTGTGCAGCACCGACTGTAATTGCACACCTACACAGTAGACCTATAAGGCAGGTGGTGCTCATAAACTGGACCAAGAGTGGACGTACAGGGGAAGGGTTTCTAATAAAGTGAAAGGTTAGTGTACAGTACTAATCAGGGCACTGCAACTATCTGCACGTCTGCTACAGTTTCTCATTAGAAGAGCACAGTTTCAGCTGTAGAACTACAGAA